>NC_051438.1:28169179-28183930 GCF_001649575.2 Kryptolebias marmoratus | reverse complement strand
GCTGCTCCTGCACGCTCCCGGCATTCTGATGTTAACAGGAAGTGACGTCACGTGTCTTCTTCCTGAGTTATTTGGGGTTATTTTGTATTCCACGCTACACAAACCCACAAAGAAGAGACTAGACCGCAGAAACGGTGGCAAATCACTTTAGAAACAATAAATATTGGGTTAAAGTTTCAAAAAGTTGCGATTTTGCTGGGTTTGCCTGATTTTGTGTTAATAGTTGCGATCGCAACATCGCAAAATCCTGGAGGGTCTGATTCTAGGCCATTTATTGTAATTTTACTGGATTAACTGCTTGTTATCCATCAGGAGCAGATGTTCCAGCAGGTTCACCCCAAGGTCAGACTGTGCAACGTTCAGAAAAAAGCCAAAAAGCCCATCTCAGAGGTTAGCTTCGGAAAGTCTTTACTTCAATCAGACAAAGATTCGACTCTTCTTTGGAAAGGTTGAATCTTCTCTGAGTTTCATCTGAGTGAATCAAACGACTTCAGGAACAAATGAGGCCAAAGTTGGAGATGTTTGGAGAAAAGTGAACCCGGCATATCGGCACCAGCTGCCTTCAAACATGGAGGTGGAGGGTTGATGATCGGGGCTTATTTCACAACTTCAGGCCTTGAGCTTGAACTTAATGATTTGGAGCACAGCAGCAAATTTAAAATAAAGAATCAATGAGCTGCAAAAAAAAGTCCAAATATTAAACGAAGGTCTGCAAACCTCAAAGATCTGAAGCAACGTTTTAAAGAAGAGTGGGCCAAAGTTCTTGCACAATATTTTATTACTTTAACTTATTCCTTTTGTGGTGCAGACCATTAAGATCCTGCAGATATGAGGGACTGGAACTGCTTTAATACTTGGTTTTCTCACACCGATTCTGAATTTTTGCTCCGTTTTTGTTTATAAAAGGTCACATTGTTTGTTCTGCTGGAGTTTAACATTGAATTTATTTGGTTATTTATGTCCTGATAAACCTTAAAACAGAAATTTGAATTGTAGTCATTTTTATATCAACTCAAAAAAAAGCAAAAGAGTTTAGTTTTTATTTTCCTTGACAAAATCCTGATAAGACGCTGTGTCGCAGGACGTAAATAAGCTTGTTTGTTTGTTTGTTTGTTTGTTTGCAGTATGGCATCAAGAAGAAGGAGGAGAAAGAAGCTGAGGCAGCAGCTGCCATGGAGCAGGCCTCGGAGGGGAGCCTCACCCGCCCCAAAAAGGCCGTCCCCACCGGCTGTGGTGATGAGGAGGAGGAAGAGAGCATCGTAGACACGGTTATGAAGTTCATCCCGGCGCCTCTCATGGATATGTTCAATAAAAAGTAACAGAGTTTGGGATGAAATGTGTTTAACTTCTTCTAACATCCGTCAGATTAATGCCGTACCAGCCTGCCCCGCCCCGCCCCGCCCCGCCCCATCAGTCTAAGCGTCCTGGAATCGCATCATCACTTCGTCTCTGTGTTAAATTATCCGATCTCAGACAGCGAGCGATGCTTTTTAGGATCCGTTTTAAAAAGCAGATATCTAACGTCCTCACCGTGTTTTCAAAACGCCCGTCCCTCAGAATAAGACCAGACGTCGCCCCTTCTCCACCTTTTTGTTTGTAAATAGCCTCAGAAGGATAAAAATACTATATATGAGTGAAATATTACATATAACAAGAGTATAAGCCATATTTTTAACTTTTATGAAATTATCCAAATCATTCTTTTTTCCTTTTATGTTCTTGCTGATCTTTGATACATGCGGTGTATATAAATAAAATCTGCATTTTTATCGGTTCTCACTTGTGAGGATTCACCCCGTTCATCGCGTTCTGTAAACCAGGAAGTGACGGAGTTTTGTTTTTTTATTTGTAATTGTTTACTTTGTAAGCATGCAGTCAATGGTTGTGAAGTAACGTGATAATATGGATCCCATTTCCTGTGTTATGATGAAGCAGAGTACGTTAGTATTTGAGGCAATAAATGGTTCTCTATGTTTATTTAATTACATCCGACGTGTAAATTAGGAGGTAGACTAATTGTCCGAAATGTTCTTCCATGGGGAAAACTGTCAAACTTGTCTTAAAGCAGAAAGATTAAACGATTAAAATTTAAAAAAACAAACAGAAAAGAAAAAAAACATGAGTTTTATGTTAGAAAGTGTCATTTAAATTTATTTTGTATTGATTTGTGTAAACCAGGCTGGTCGATTTTTTGAATTGTGTTTCCTCATGATGTTTTTTATTGTACAAAAACAAGAAAAACTTCACAAACACTATGTTGTGAACACTATATGTGAACAGACAGTGACAATAGTGCAATATATTGTTCCAAATGAAGTTGTCCTGTGTCTGTTGGTTTAATTAACGGGAGCAAAGTCCCGAATCAGCAATAACAGACAATCTTCATTGTTGTGTGTTTTAAACTTATTCCCTAATGTGTTTGTCGGCGTTGAAGACACTAATTGTAGGTCAGACATGTTTAACTGAAGTAGTGAAAAGGAAGGGAAGGCGGGACATTTGGTTTCATGTCATAAAAACGTTTTATTACAAGGTTTTCACACGACTGGAGGGAAATCAGGACATTCCGGTCTGGCACGCAGGTAAACAACTAAAATGGCACAAATATGGAAAAGCTTCTAAACTGATTTTTTCTTTTATTGTTATTGTTAAACATTCCAGATGTTTCCGACATTCCAACAGACCTGTGCAGATAACAGACAAAAAAAAAACTAATATATATTTGCAACTGGTCTCAGTCACTGCCTTCTTTGCCTTCAACGCCAGGACGTCAAAATGCGTAACTCCAAATGTTATAACTCAAATAATAAAACAATTAACTCATATAAAACATCCAACAGAAGTCAGTCGCTGTCCAGACTGATCATTTAAGTCGAATCTTCTGGAAAAGGTTTTTGTGTTTCACTTTTAGCCACAAAAGTCCCAGTTTTAACGTTAAATTAAACTCGTGCCATCAGTGACAAATGTAGCTTCTGCTGTGTTTTGTAATCATGCAGCTTATTATATATTTATTAAAAATAAAGTTGTTTATAGAGCCGTATATTAAACGTCCTGTGATTTCAGTGTGAACTGCCTTTGCAGCTGCTGCTCCAGTTAGCGGCTAGTTAGTTAGCGCAGAAAACATCCCGTTTCCATTATTATAGAGCAGTTATTTCATCAAACCAAAGAACGGCGCAGGTGGTGGTGAACTTAGAAGGATTTTTCATCATGATTAACTGCTCATCTTCTGTTTAAATTCTCAGGTTTTCTAGTTTAAAAGACGCTAACTATAACTAGCCTTCGCTAAGCGTGGAGTTAGCATCACTGCTAAGTAATTTTTATTGCTAGCCACCTAACTGCTTTTGTTTTTGACGTACATATTTCTTGTTTAACCCGAGAATATAAATAAAAAGCTAGTTACTGCCCGTTGTAAAACACTTTAAATACCATGAGTGTTTACAACCTAACAGATGTTAGCATTTTTTTTAAAACTCTCTTAAATCTGATCACCCTTTGCATCTCACTCGCCAGGTGATACGTCAGCGAAAACGTCTTATATTTGCCAAAACGATTGCACTTCGATGACATTCAGACCACTGCCCAAACTGCCCAAGTTGAGCGAAATCAATATTTTGTAGTTCAGAAGCTGCTGTGTGAAAAAAAATCCACTTTGAAGTAACTTAGTGTCACTCACGCACCCACTCATGGCTTAATAAACTGCCTGACAAACCTGACTTTTAGAGAAATAATACTTTGATGTGACTTGAATGTAACTGTCTGACTTTTCTCTCTTCTTCGTCTGTCTTTATCTGTTGAGGAGATGCTCACTCAGTAAGCCGCTTGTTGTTTTATTTTTTATTATTATCCTTTCTTGTGTGTAGTCTGTCCTGTTTCTGTCTTCTGGTGGTTGATATTTTGAGTCAAAGAAAAGAAACGTGTTTATTCGGTGTATTTTTTATTTTTTTTTGTGCTGCAGAATCTCCTCGCCCTCCTTCCTGCCTCGTTCTCTCTGTATCTCCCTACGTGTTGACTAAAATGTATGCATGCTTATGGTGTGCAGTGTAGACAAGGTTGTTAATATAAACGTTTCGTGTCCTCGCTGTGTTTCCAAGCTCCACCTGTTAGCCTCACTGCATGCCATTTTAGACGAATATTTTAACCTGTAACTTTCCTGCAAAAATGGAATCACCGCACACTGAGAATAAAGTGATTTCATATGATTTTTCATCGTCTTGTGTTTCTGCATTGGAGCTGCTCTGCAGCAGGCTTTAGAAATCCTGCACAGGGAGGAGGTAACAGAAGCTTCTGTTTCCGATTTTTCAGGAAGCATCGCCTTTAATTTGTGAGTCTGAGGCGTGGTTATTGCAGCCGTGGATCATCTCATTGCATGGCGTTTGTCAGGGAACTCTCTGATCTTTAATGTAAACCACATGTTGCTGTTTCTGTCAGTCAATCCTGTTTTTCATCCCAACATGACTGTTTTTGCTTTCCTTCTCAAAGTAAGCTTTTTAACATCTATTCAATAAAAGCGAAAAGGGCTGTCAACAGAATGCAGTGTGTTGTTCCAATCGTGACCATTTTACATTTAACAAATAATCAGACCCTCCAGGATTTCGCGATGTTGTGATCGCAACTATTAATGCAAAATCAAGCAAACCCTTTTTGCAACTTTGCCCAAAACACCGCAACTTTCCCGCAACTTTAACCTAATATTTATTGTTTCTAAAGTGATTCGCCACCGTTTCTGCGGTCTAGTCTCTTCTTTGTGGGTTTGTGTAGCGTGGAATACAAAATAACCCCAAATAACTCAGGAAGAAGACACGTGACGTCACTTCCTGTTAACATCAGAATGCCGGGAGCGTGCAGGAGCAGCGACCGAAGCCAAAATGTGCGCTAATGCTTCACATTTGCCCACAAAGATTTCAGCAAACCAGTTTCCTCCCCAGCTGCAGCTGTTTTGCACGTCCTGCAGTGTAATCATGGAACATAAACGCATCGACAAACACTTTGTGTCTGCAAAACATGTGAGGAGAGCTGCAGACCAGGGACAATCCAGAAATGCTCATGAATGTCAGTTTAGAAGCCATCAAAGTTCTCAGATAAAGCACCTTTTGAGAATGTCAATGTTTGTTGGGAATTGTCTTACAAAACTAGGAAGGATTTTTGGTTTATATATTAAAAGTTATGGGTTTTTTTTTATTTTAGTAAAAAAATCACAACTTTTAGGAAAATGCCCCACGAAATCAGGCATTTTAGCTGCAACAATCACAAAAAATGCCTGTGAAGTCCTGGAGGGACTGAATCGTGACCTGAGCTGTGGTGGCGACACACCGCAGGGGTTCAAACAGAAGTGGGTTTGGTCTGCAAACATTTTACATTTAACAAATAACAGAGGCAAGACGGGCAGGGACGAAAACAAAGCCGACATTAAAACCAAACAAATCGATTATCACGCTTTGACATTTTCCAGTTTCGGCTCATCGGAGGTCGGGGTTGGAATTTAAATCAGGCGGATCAAAGAATCTGCCTGATTTGAAAAATGCACATCCTATAAGAATGAGAAGTAATTCAACATATAAAGAGGAATATTTTGATACAAAGAGCTTCATAAAGGTGGTTCAAACTGCCTGAAGCTTAGAGTTGCACGCTGCTGCAGTTCTAAAAGCTCTTTCTTTCTTCTTTTTTACAAAAGACGGGGCAGTTTTCCAAATCTTTCTTACTGTCGGTTGCAACAGATGTTGAGTTATTTCTGCTCCGTCAGCTGCCCGTCACTCAGGCGGTGTTATTATTAGCACCCATGGAAGACCAACACAATTAACAACTAAACACTGTTTAAAACACTCTCTGTCCACAGCATCAAACCAACCTTAAAACAAGAACGTCAAATATTTTCTTCTGAACGAAACTTAAAAACTTAAAATCGTTTCTATTTTACTTATTGTGGAAATCGACTTTTAAACATTTAAATTCGATATTTTTGAGTTGATTCATCCTCCATGAGAAGAAAAAATGCACACGGAAAGGTTACTAATTCAGTTTATGTATACCAAACAGTTTAATAAATTAAACAATGAAGCTGCTTGAATTATTTAATGTTTCAGTTGCTTGAAAAAAAGCGCAAACACATCTAATACCAAGAGACAAAACCACTCTAATTATTGGACATACTCACTGATTTCCAATAAAAAACTGTGACCAAACACACAACGGACAACAACAATAAAACATTATTTAAGACATCTTTCACATGAAATACAAAAAGACTAAAAAACAGATGATTGTGAATCCGTTTTCCTCTCAGTTTTAGTGTTTGAGAGCACATTAGATATATTACCCTGATAAAGTGGCTTCTAAATAACCCTTAATTAGTAAAGTGGTTCCTTCAGCTTTGGACCTAATCTTTTCCTAGGTCTATTTCATCAGATAAGAGCCCAGATTTTATTAAAAGAAATGTGTCCTTTTGGGTCAGTTCTCCATCCTGTGTGTAATTAGGGTTGTAAGGGGGTGAAGCCGATGACAGACGGCAGCCATGAATAGGTCACCAGTCAATCACAGAACCAGGAATCAGAACGACAACCACGAACGTTCTCCGCCAATTTAGAATCATCAATTAACCCCGGGTGCATGTCCCTGAGCTGTGAGGGGACAATGGGAGTTACTGGAAACTCCAGACCGGTCCAGAAGGGCCTTCAGCTGAAGGTAAAACCAGCTACCGGCGTCCATTTCTGTACTTCACCCGTACATAAGGCGCTCTGGATTATTCAATTCAATTCAATTCAAAAATACTTTATTAATCCCAAAGGGAAATTAAATGTTGTTGTAGCTCATGATCCTGGTTTTGTTAAAGAGTTGATGGCTGTAGGCAGGAAGGGTCTCCTGTAGCGGTCTGTCCTGATGTGTCCTCGGTCCTGGTGTCCTCAAAGACCTCCACCAGGTGAGCCTCGCTGGCCTCCTGCGGAGCCATGACGGCCGAGCTCTGGAAGCTCAGGTTGGTCTTAAAGTCCTGGTTGATCTTCAAGACCAGGTGCTGAAAGGGCAGCTTCTGGATGAGCAGCTCAGTGGATCTCCCTGAGAGCCACGGTCCCGGGCCTGTAGAGGTGAGGCTTCTTCACGCCGCCGGTCGAGGCACTCCTGCGGGCGGCTTTGATGGCGAGCTGCTTCCTGGGAGCTTTACCTCCGGTGGATTTACGGGCGCTCTGATTGGTTCTGGCCATGACTGGACTTCAGGGTTCTTCACGTTCAACACTGAAGAGTAAAAGATGTTAATCAGCTGCTCCTGATTGTGAAAAAAGCCACCTTGTTGTCATGGTTACGCATCATAACAAGATGTCCAAAAAGTAAAAGGTTTCAGTAAAAATGCTTCCAGCTGCACAGCATCCGATACCAGAGGAAATAATCATCCAAAAAAGTGATTTGCATCAAGAAAAAAAAGAGGAATAAAGTTTTCAAAAGCAGAATCTCAGAATGAGTAACAGAGCTGCTCCAACATGC
Organism: Kryptolebias marmoratus; assembly: GCF_001649575.2. NCBI lineage: Eukaryota > Metazoa > Chordata > Actinopteri > Cyprinodontiformes > Rivulidae > Kryptolebias > Kryptolebias marmoratus. The sequence continues at coordinate 28,176,463 of NC_051438.1, read as the reverse complement.
AGCCACCTTGAATAGTTTATTAATTATAGGGCGCATGCTAGAACATACGGCCTAAAAAAAAAAAGGTCACAGAAGCAAAACGGTGAGTTTGGTTGAACTTTATTCTTTATTTAATCGTTTTTCTTCAAAGTCCTCATCTTCTGTTGGAACTGAACAGCTGGGCAAACATGAAAGGTTCCCTCTCATCATTGTCGGAGTCTCGTTGTTCAGCAAAGATGGCGGACGACAGTTCAAGCCGATACCTTAGCCCAGGCATCCACAATCCATTCACATATGATGGCGTAACTCTTCCATCGCTCCCACGCCACTCGCATCTTCACTTTGAACGCCCTGTTTACACCAACGTCCAGCGGTTGGAGTTTTTTTTTTTAATCCTCCCGGAATGATGGCAAGCTCCGAATTGTATTATATTACATAATGTTCTCTGATTGGTTCATTGCTGCCAGCGTGCTTGCCGGTACTGTACACTGTGTCAGGGACAGATTTTGGATTATTTAAGGCGCTCTGCCGACTTTTTAAAAAAAATTAAGGCTTTTAGGTGCGCCTTATAAACCCGAAAACACGGTACTTTTCCTGCAGCACAAGCCAGCTGTCCAGAAAAGACCATTATTCTGAAAAACCTTAATGCATTCTGTCTTTCATTTGGTTAAAACTGAAATAGGTGCTAAAAACTGAACCTAACACCAAACTAATATGACTAATTTCAGAGTTTCAGATCACCTGGAAGTCATGTGGATCAGGTGGGTTTGCAGCCCACCTTCATACGACACATAAACCAGCCAGCCAGCATGTTGATTAGGCTTTTTTTTGACTGCTGTGATATTCACACAAACCACCTCTGATGGGGCTTTTAATGGCTCCGGGCCCAGTTGTTGTGTTTGCAGCAGATTTTTTCTGTGCCGCTGCTTTTTCAACACTTCAGGACACACAAGAGTCTGGGCTCCTCAAGTCTCCCAGCAGGAAATGGAGGTATAAATCAATTCCATTAGTATTCATGCTTTGAGGTCGCCTTTTTAAAGCAGGCTGCCTTTGTGCTCTCTGAACAGCACTCCGGCTGCAGGAGAGTTGTAGACATGAAGCAGTCACTGTCAATTAGCTGCTCTCCTCCTGGTCCTAAACCCCAGCTGCCGTGCGTCGACTAGAATCCGATCCATCTTCAGTCACATCTTTAAATTAATTTATTTTTCCATGTTGAAGCTGCAGTTTGATAAGATGCTGAAGAGTTCAGGGAGGATATCCTGACTAAAGCAGAAAGATGTTTTCAGTAGTGATTGATTGAACCACACAGATAAATAAGAAACTCAGATTTAAAGCATGAATTCTTTTCCTTATCTGTGGATTTGTTCTGAACTGATACGACAGAAAAGATTAAAACTTTCAGAACAAGAAGCAGAAGCTTAAAGACCTGCCAGCTCCTGCACTTTATTTCCAGCTGCTCTGGAGAGCAACAAGATGTTTGTACGGCATGCAGGTATGTCATAAATTACATGCTTTTAAATGGCTTGCCATAGGGCAAGCCATTTGTGTATTTATTTGCATCCCTGCAGGAGTATTTTATCCACAACAGCTTACCTTTGCTGAGAAGGTAGGTGTGTGTTTCACGTTTTATTTATTTTGTGTTTTCCCATCTTCATCGTCTTTTTTCCATTAAGTCTAAATCAAATTAATTAAAGTTTGTTTTGTGTTTATGTAATATTTTCTTAGCCCAGTTAAAAGATCCCTTCCTAAAGTTTATTAAAGGTCTTAGATTGACCTTGTCTGTAGTACAGCAGCACAATATGGCTTTTTAGGTTTATTTTTATTTATTTTACAGCTAAGTTACAAGTTAAAAAATAATAATTTGATGTTCGTAACCTGATAGTTTAGATGGGGTTTACTTTTCTGCCTCACCTTTTGGGAGTTATTGTCGATAAATAAATAAAAATTTAAAAAAACAATAAAAGTATTTGATTCTTTTTCCCGTTGAGCTGCTTCATGCCGAGCAGATGGCAGGTGGAGAGGTGGGGGGGAATCGGTACGTTTGGAGTCATAATGAGTCCAGTTTTTAAAGGACATGGAGACAGCTGGAGTGAGGACAGAGGACACAGAAGACAGAGTTAGACGGAGGACGACGACTCGCTGTGGAGAGAAGATTTTTGTTTGTTTCTTCTCACTCAGGATTTGGCAACAAACCATAAATCCATCATGTTTAATGAACGGGGAATTTATTTATTTTCAGCCACCTGCCGGTTTGTGGACAAATGTTTTAAAGGCTTAAAGTTTGAGGTTTAATCTTCTCAACATTTATTTATCAACTTATCTGTCCTTTCAAGCACTTATAGTCGTGATAATGGCTCAATACAGGCTAATTAAATGGCTGAAAAACATGAAAGAAGAAATAAATTATAAAGTTTAAAAGATGTCTCAGAGCATAAAAACATCGCTTTGATCTGTGCTGGTTGTGAAAATGGGCCTGACAGATGCACGCCCACTTAAAAGGTTAAATAACTAATAATTTCAGTAAACAGGACAAAATGGAAGAACCTCCAGCCTTGAACGCCGTCATGAAGATTTGCTGTGCAGAAAAGGACAGCAGCTCAGATTTCACAACCAAACACAAAACATTACTGATGTTATGGAACCGAAGAAAACTGAGACTGCAGGATCGTCAGTGCTGAACATTTTCAGAACAAGGAAAGCTGTGCACATCTGCACCGTTACACCGACTGCACCTTGCTGACAGGACGACTGACTCTCCTCCCATCAATCCGTCCCTCCAGGATTTCGCGGGGCATTTTCCTAAAAGTTGCTTTTTTTTTTACTAAAATCAATAAAAACCCATAACTTTTAATATCTAAACCAAAAATCCTTCCTAGTTTTGTAAGATAATTCCCAACAAACATTGACATTCTCAAAAGGTGCTTTATTTGAGAACTTTGATAGCTTCTAAACTGACATTCATGAGCATTTCTGGATTGTCCCTGGTCTGCAGCTCTCCTCACATGTTTTGCAGACACAAAGTGTTTGTCGATGCGTTTATGTTCCATGATTACACTGCAGGACGTGCAAAACAGCTGCAGCTGGGGAGGAAACCGGTTTGCTGAAATCTTTGTGGGCAAATGTGAAGCATTAGCGCACATTTTGGCTTCGGTCGCTGCTCCTGCACGCTCCCGGCATTCTGATGTTAACAGGAAGTGACGTCACGTGTCTTCTTCCTGAGTTATTTGGGGTTATTTTGTATTCCACGCTACACAAACCCACAAAGAAGAGACTAGACCGCAGAAACGGTGGTGAATCACTTTAGAAACAATAAATATTGGGTTAAAGTTGCGATTTCACGGGGTTTGCTTGATTTTGTGTTAATAGTTGCGATCGCAATATCACGAAATCCTGGAGGGTCTGCATTTAAACAACAAATTCATGATAAATGAACTTCTGTGAGGTCATATTACTGGTTTAAATCCACCAGACTGCTTCTCCAGCCTTCAGGTCTGAATCCAGAGGACCACAGAGAGACACTGACTGACGAGTTTATTGACTTCAGGTTCCAGCGGCTGCAGCGGCTCAGATGGAGCTATTATAGGTCTATTTAATGAATAAAGCAGCACAGAGACTTTTCTCACCCATATCAGCAGCAGACACGGGAGCTGTTTCTCCATCCACCCCGGTGACAAGAGGTCTGACGTATTATAAGGCATTTAATTTAAGCACGGACCTCCGAAGGGACAATTCTTCATTTCACCGTGTTCCAAGGAGCAGACAATTGGGCTGAAAAAAAGGATTTTTAAAAGAACTCCTGACCTCAATTAGTGAGCGTTTCCCCTCTGGGTCTGAGCTGTAAGCTGGTACCTGAAGATGCTGAGGGTTTGCCTCTTATCCACACCTAATCTGCCTACAGCCAGTATCAGAGTTACCTATCTGCAGACAGAGGTGTGAATTCCTCCGTAATCCTCTGAAGGATCTGAAGAGTCTATAAATACTACTGCGCTTCTATTATTTACTTTATACGATCGGCTGATTCTCCACTGGTAGCAAACTGCTTAAAGATCCTTTTTTTAATGGTTATTTCTGTGTTGTTTTTTTTTTACTGTTTTAGGTCAAAACGACATTGGTTCAGCTCTTAAGTTTAGGAACCTTTTGTCATAAGGTGTGGAGAAGGAGGCGAACCCGGAGTGCAGACTCATCTTAAGAAAACTAATTTTATTAACACAAAAACAAAAGGCTGACGTGGCAGCAAAAACAAACTAAGTACAAAACATAAAGTAACGGCGCAACAAGGTAAAGAACATGAAAATGAACCAGCGGGGGAAATGGAGAAAGTGACTGGGTTTTAAAACTGAGGATGATTACGGGAAGTGGGCACAGGTGAGTGATTACAATAGAGGGCAGGTGGAGGTGGGCGTGGCAATCAACAAGAGCTGACAGAGGGTAAGTGGAGAATGGAGAAAAATGGGCAACAACCAGGAAAACAAAACAACAAAGACAGTAAACCAAACCAATCCGTGTATGATTCATTCTTCGGTTTTTTCGTTTCAAAATAAAATTGCAAAAACAAAACAAGCATGTGTTTTTTTGTTTTTAAAACGAAATTAGAAAAACGGTAATTGCCAAAATAAAAAAGGGGTACGTTTTTTTTTTTAACTGCAATGGTTAAACCAAAGATGAGCTTTTATTTTGTTGTTAATTCAACGGGACCTTATGGCGGAACCGGAAATGAAGTCCTGAACTCCCGGCAGTCACCAGCAGGTGGCGGTAATCTACACCTTCAGTTTCTTGCCAACCGCCATTAAAATCCACAAGAAGAAGAATTTTTTCAGTTAGCGCTTCAGAATCTACCAGTTTAAAAATGGATCCGTTTGTCTTATTTTGAAGGAATCGACGCATTTCATTGAGAGCAGATGATCTTACTGTCAACAAGATTTCTTTAGGATTCCAAGGAAGTCATTAAATCAGGACATTACCGCCACCTGCTGGTGACTGCCGGGAGTTCAGGTCTTCATTTCCGGTTCCACCATAAGGTCCCGTTGAATTAACAACAAAATAAAAGCTTGTTTTTGGTTTAACCATTGCAGTTAAAAAAAAAAAAAAACGTACCCCTTTTTTATTGTTGCAATTGTCGTTTTTCTAATTTTGTTTTAAAAACGAAAAAAAAAAAAAAAAACACATGCTTGTTTTGTTTTTGCAGTTTTATTTTGAAATGAAAAAAAACAAAGAACGAACCATACACGGATTCAAACTCAAAAGAAACCAGAAACAAAACACTAAATACAAAACCTGACACCTTTTTTTTGCCTCAATGAGCCAAAACTATTTTAAAAAGATTACAGGAAAGTTTGTTTTTCAGGAGAAGGTCGGGACTTTAGCACATTATTTTTTGCTTCTTAAGCACCCATTTCTGGTGACTCTGATTGACCAGCACTGTGTGTGACATGTTTATAAATCAGCTCACTTGTCGAACATGATGCAGAATTCATTGCAGCCATTTTGCTCCGATGAATGCAAACCTGTTCCCCACAAAGCTCTCATGGATGAAGCTCTGAGCTGCAGAATCGAACTGACCCTCGTTTATGGATATCTGATAACAGGCAGCAACGCTCCGAGCCTGATATCTGCGTTTTGACTCTGAAGCCACTCTGGCAGCGGGTGGCGTGAAGTAAATTACCCTGCAGCCGCTGAACATTCAGCAGAGGACGAATCTTGGGAACCTGCAAGATAAATCTGGGACTCGTCAGCTCACGTTTGTTGCTGCGTCTCTGAGTTCCTTTCATCCAAACCTGAAGCCTCGGCTGTTTGATGCATCCAAAAAAAAACAACAATTACACGAAGCCGGCAGCCTAATTACCTGAAATTAGTCTCATTGTTCCACCGACAAAAGCTGGACCGAGATTTATGCAGAGAAACTATCAGCTTCTCCAAGCAAACGGGACACGTTGACATTTAAACTCCAGCCTGCACCTCGAGGTATTTAATGCAAAGTAGCTCAAAAAAAGGATGATTTAATTTGTGATTTACTGTATATTAAAACACCAGCATAAGTACATATTTCAGGTCATGTCAGGCATTAAAAACGTGACTGTTCACATGTGGAAACAGGCAAAAAACAAACATACAGAAGAAAATCAAACTCTGACTTTACTATTTTTCATCTAAGTCATTAAAAAACTGGAAAAATTATATTTTCTGCTAAAATGTAGCATAAATGCTGAAGGAAATTCGATAAAGAGTTGTTAGAGTTAAAAAAAGCAGAAGCTAAACGTAGCAAAATGTTAGCTAAATGTAGGAAAAGACTCGCCGAAAGTAGCTAAAAACATTTATTAAATTCATCCGAACCATCTGTTAAGTCAGATAGGAGTCTGTAGATGGTTTTCATTACCCTTGATTCATTTAATGATACTTGATTTTTAACCTCTCAATTACAATCAAGATAATTGTGAACAAACTGAATATTTATAAGGCTTAGAAAAACGACACAAGTGCCAAATGAAATTGAAATAAGCAGACTAATTAAATATCTGAGGGCTGAGAACTCTCCAACTCAAAAAGTCCACTCATCTCCAGCTGTAAGATCCAAGCAAACACAAACTGAGCGTGGAAACTGTGTTTTAAAAGAGGCTGATGCATATGCGGAGCAGTGGTGGGCCGTCAGGACCAGCAAGGCTAACAGAACCAAGAATCATCATAATTATGATAAAGGTTCATTTAATTTTTAATTTAATTTCCCAGATATGTAAAAGTATTCATATTCTCTTCGTTTCATATTATGCTCCTTCCAGTGCTGTTCTTTTTAGGTTAGAGTTTTTATCCAATCAGAATTCCGCTCTTATGTTGCCAGGCTGTATAAAATCTGCTCGGACCTGTCAGTGAACGGGCAAATACAGTTGATAGACAGCTGCGATAGCCAATCAGATCACGAGTTGTGTCAGTAAGGCTCTCTAGCTGGCCTCACGTTGAACGTGACATTTACGCGTCCTGTGATTGGATGGCTACTGACAAGTTTGAGCCGCGGCAGTGCTATGAAGATCAACAGATTCACACCCGGGACTGTTAACGGTTAAAAACTTTTTTAACCCACAACCAGCAGCGACCGAAGCCAAAATGTGCGCTAATGCTTCACATTTGCCCACAAAGATTTCAGCAAACCAGTTTCCTCCCCAGCTGCAGCTGTTTTGCACATCCTGCAGTGTAATCATGGAACATAAACGCATCGACAAACACTTTGTGTCTGCAAAACATGTGAGGAGAGCTGCAGACCAGGGACAATCCAGAAATGCTCATGAATGTCAGTTTAGAAGCTATCAAAGTTCT
>NC_051438.1:28157539-28169035 GCF_001649575.2 Kryptolebias marmoratus | reverse complement strand
AAAAAAAAAAAAAGCAACTTTTAGGAAAATGCCCCACGAAATCAGGCATTTTAGCCGCAACAATCACAAAAAATGCCCGCGACATCGTGGAGGGACTGGGTATTTATTGACTAAGTTGGACATCACTGAAGGCCTGAGTGTGAAATGCACCGCCCGCCACTGATTTTTGCACGTTGAAGCTGCGTCTTTATGTTTGTTGAGGTTGTACCGGATGCACGAGAAGGAGCCGTGCACCATGGGACTTCACAACACCTCCTGTTAGCAAAACAAAAATCAATCAGGGCAAGTCTGGGCATGACATGCAGCAGCTCCCAGAACCGAGGCGCGATTTAATCAGCCTCAACAGAGAGAGAGGAAGGCTGGGACAGGCAGCGATTCGGGCCCCCGCAGGTCCATCTGAACTTTCCAAGAAATCCAATTAAAATGTAAGCAGTAAAAGGAAAAACAAGAGACGAGCGTATAATGGTAAAGAATAAAATAATTTCCCACAGTGACACCTGGGAAATAAGAGGCCGGCTGCAGCTGCAATTATCAAAGTCAGCACGTTTTCCTCTGTGCTCAGTTTGTTTTCTTCAGGTCATATTGGGATGTTTTTTTAATCTTAGAGCAGTAGAGAATGTAAGAGCACAGTTATATCTGCGATTACAGCGTAATGTTCAAGACTCGGAACATTTGTGTTTTATTCTGTCTCTCGCTGTGAATAAAGAGCCATTTAAACCCTCGAAATGGTTCCTTTTATGACCTGAAATATGGATGTGTCGCATTTTAAGCCTGTTGGTTCTTTACACAGCTCAGTCACAAAATAATACTAAAAAAAACAACAAAAAAACATTTGGCTTTATGCGTTTTCAACAGTTTGTAATAAAAGAAAACATCTTATTTACAAAAACGACCACATTTTACTGTATCTGCCGTTTGTTTCCACATCGATTAGAGCCTGAGGTAAGTCCTCCCCCTCTCTGATCTTCGTAATTAAAGTTCGAACAACGAAACATAAATTCAGAGCATTAATACCCTCTGCACGAGGAGGTTTTATTGTTCTGTGTCACAATCATTCAGTTTTTATTGATGAAGCTAAACAGGAGATGTTACAACCTGAAATTAAGGAAATGTTTTCAAAATTTAAGCAAATTATCCCAACGGTTAATTGTTGAATTCTGTTTAATTTAATTTATTACAAGAGTTATACTTTAAATAAGTTCAGGTTTGTGTTTTATTTTCTGATGCCACTTTTAGCTCTTAGCTAGCATTGTGCTACACTTAGCTTTTAGCTTCTTTTAGCCTTCAGCTTGTCTTATGCTTTTTGTAACTTTAACAGCTCAGCTTCTTCAGTTAGTCAGTAAATGTCACTCATCGATCCGCAGCTCCTCCAGGAGGGAATCCCAGACCTTCTTCTCCTCTAGCTCCTCCTGGAAGACCCCGAGGTGCTCCTCCACGAGGGAATCCCGGACTTCCTTCTCCTCCAGCTCCTCCTGGAAGACCCTCAGGTGCTCCAGGTCAGAGAGGACACAGGATTCCTCCTTCAGGTTCTGGGTCTCCTCCCAGTGGGAGAAAACCTGCAGAGGGAGGCGCTCAGGAGGCCTGAAGCTCCTCAGCTGACTCCTGCTGATGAGGAGGAGCAGCGACCTCACCTCATCTCTGCGGAGCCCAGCCTCCTCTCAGAGGAGCCTCGTTTCCTCCGCTTGCATCGTCAGCTCATTTTAAAACATCAGAAAATCCAAAACAATCCCCTGAGTTTGTTCTCGTTTGAAGCCCACCTGTTTCTGATGCTGTCTGATTTTTAATTTCTGCAGAGAAAACACTGTTTCGTTTTACCATAACAGGAAAGCAAAAAGTGTATTTTTCCAAACTGGAGGAGAAATTCAAAGCTTTTAGTGGTTTAGGTGGTATTTTGTCTTGTTTGAAGAGTAATGCTGTTGAAATTATAACGTTTGCACCGTGTTTTGCACATGTTGGTTTTATTATTATTGTTGTTATTGCTGTGTGAATTGTTGCTCAGAGATCCTTGATGTTGCAGAGTAACAGTTGCTGACCTCTGTGGACACAGGAGGAGGGAACAGATCCAGAAACATTGGTGGAAAAGACACGATCTTGTCCCTTCAGTGGCACAGACGCAGGGTTGTAGCCAGACTTAAAAAATTCCTGAGGTCCACCACTCATTCTCCCCCTGCACATCAGTTACAATGAAGACCAAAACTTAATTAAAATAGAAGCATTTATTTAAAACAAGTGACTTGAATGTGTATATGACATGTATTTGTGTGTGTGTGTAAATCCATGGGGATCAGCCTCATCTGAAGCAACAGAGGACTCAGGGCACAACCATGATGACTCACTGAAATGACATGAATCTGCTCCAGGTTTGAAGTGTCTAGGTGTTGTAGTTTTTTAACTAGAGGAGATTAAAGATGCTGAAGGGAGGGAAAAATTGGCTGGAATCGCCCTTTAACCATTTTCTGAATCAGAAACCAACTTCAGCTTCGTGGAATTGAAGGAGAATATTTTCAGCGAGTTACCTCGGTTGTGTTTCAGCGTAAGTGGCGCTTCTTCTTCTTCTGGTCTTTATTTTAGCAGTAAGGTAGCAAAGCTGCGCTCTTCTTCGTAGACATTGAGTTTGGCTGCAGCTGCACACAGTTGCAGCGCCTCCTACAGGAAACTGGTGGAGCTACGCAGAGAACCACGCCGTTCAAAAGCCTTGTTTGGATTCATGTTTTTATAATCTACACAGCAGAGAAACACTGAGGTCCGGACCTCGGGGTCCTCAGTGGGAGCTACGGTCCTACGGTCACCTTCAGTTTGAGTTCATGTCGCGAGGACACGACTGCGCTGAACAAGTCGTAGCTTCTATGATTTACAGAAAGAAGTGGAAGATCTGGAGTAAAGCAGAGGCAGCAGCTCATTCTGCAGACAGAGAGAGTTTTACACAAACCTAGCTTGATATTCTCTGTAATAACCACAGCATATGGCCGACTCGAGTCACATGACGAGCCACTGTTATCCATAATTGCACAAATAACTCGATTTATAGCGACGGATCCCCAGTGAGGGCACTGAAGCAGTCCGAGTCCAGCTGTAACAGAACGGAGAAGGCACATTTTCCATCATGGACCCTGAGGAGCTCACGTTTTCTGTCCCTTATGATGTGTGACAGCTGCCAAGTTTGGGTTTCGTCACGTGCAGATTGAAGACTCATCAAACCGTGACAGAGAGGAGAGAAAGTGGCTGCGTTCTGTTTTTGTTTCGGTGTTTTCTAAACCTAAATAACCAGAAAAGTTACGATCTATACATATTTCTTCAGCATCTGCCGTACAGATCCTTCAGCAGATGATTGATGGAAGAGAGGAAGGTGTAAGAACAGAGGCGCTCTGAGTTTCTGGGTTTTTCTCAGAGATTTATGTGTAAATCTCAATACGAGACGCTAAAATCCCATATCTGATCCGTCTGCTTTCAGAAAAACTGTGAAATTAAATACAACAGCAGAAACCTCACTTTTCTGCACAAAGTTCATCCTGAAAATCTTTAGTTTTCGCTTTTTCTTCCATTTGCCTTATTTTTGAACAATTTATCTGCTTTTTAGCACAGAAGACATTCAAACAAGTTGCTTTTTGTTGTTTGTTAGTTATTCTGGACCAAACTCCAGCCTGCAGGACAGCTCTTTGATTTTTGGTTCAATAAATTAAATGAAATAAATGATAAATAAATAAATGAATGAGCTGAATATTAACCTCTGATCCATTCAAAGGATGCAGAAGAAAATATTTGCAGATTTATTCATGCATTTAGTTTGTTTTATAGAACGGGGGCAGCAATCAGTCTGAGGTCGCAGGTTCGAGTCCAGGAAGGCAGAAACTTTTATTAAATCTGAGCGAGTTCACTGTGAAGACGCCTAAATTCAGGCGCAGCTGAAGGAAAACAACAAGTTTCCTTTAAGGGAATCTTTGCGTAAATCATTGTGTTGGTTAGCAGATTTGAAATGTTTTCTTTTGCAGGGTTCTTGAATATTTAAAGAAAAACCTCTCATGGAATAATGATTTTTTTGTTAGTTTTCCTTATTTTAGATAATCAGAGACTGACGGGGCGTTCGGATTTTCTTCTTCCAGCAAACAACGTCGTGTTTGATGGCTCTTCATCCAAAGAAACAATCTGAACAAGTTCATCTTGTTTTTAAATTAAAATGTTTCTTTCTCCGAAGTGGAGCGCAACATAAAAGTTCAGCATTCCCTGCTTTAGAGTTTACTTTAAAAGTAGAAAGTTTGTTTCCATTTTTGAAGTTTTGAACTCAGATAAATTAACTTTAAGACTTTTTCAGTGGTGAAAAATGATGATTAAACCAGAAATAACTGAAAAAATGCAGTTTTTATTTTTCTTTTTTACAAGCAGAATAAAAACTAAGGATCTCTTCCATCTTTAACTGTTTTGGTTTGTTGTTAGATTTCATTAAACTGTTTGACGCAGGCCCCTCCCCCTCCACAACGGCAAGATGGAGGGTTTCAATTTAACCGACCTGAACATACTCAAAATAAGCTTTCAAAACATCAACAACAATATATATTTACATCAATATTCATAAATAAATGAGGTAAGAAATCAGCAATTCTTCTAATTTCAAGTTTTCCTTTTTTAACTATCAAACCACAGCTCCAAACTTGCATGAAATGTAAAAAATATTTACGCAAACTTAACAAAAATGTCTTGATTTGATTTTCTGATGCTTCAAAAATCCCTTCGGAGCCTCTGAAAGTGCCTAAAATCCAAAACCTGCGTGAGCGGTGACCTTCAGGTAACGAATGAAGTCGTAAAACTCCTAACAGGTGCGAACTAATCCGGGTGGTTGATAAAACAGGTGGTGTTATCGCCCCCTGCTGGACTGGAGGGTGAAAAAAAAAAGCACAAAGTGGAATTACCATTTTAACTTAGTATTGGTAGCTGAGAAGCCTTCAGATAATAATTTTGTTACAATTATCTTGTTTAATTGATCAACAAAAAGTCAAAATTCCCTTTTCTTTCAGTGATTTACCAACAACGAGCAGAAGGAAGGCTTTCTCGATGCCGGCAGACATGTTGGCCTACTTATAGTCGAGCTCCCGCATGAGAAATGATAAATAAATTATTTACCAGTCCACTGGAGTGTTTCAAGAAAGGAAATAAACGAGAGTGTGCTGCTGTCTGTGGAGGGAAAATCCATACAGGTAGCTCTGAAAGCAGACATCCTGAGTGCATCGTGACCGTGCATCATCCAGCGTGTCAATATGCAGGGAGTGATAAGCTGCTGAGTCCTCACTGCTCCTCTGCCATCGATTGGCTCCTTCTCTGGCGGCCTGAAGATCCGCTGCACAACGCTGTCGCTGCGAGTTGATCTGATGGAGATGGAGGCCACGGGAGGAGGATGCTCCACTTTTAAAGCACTTTTAAAAACGTGACATGAGGACAGGTTTAATTCAGCGCCTTCTGTCCTCTTATAAGTACGTTCAGACTGATCAATATTAAAAAGTACAAACATTAAGTTACAGAGATGTTTTCTGCTCCAACACGCCTGAACTTCATCCTCAGCCTGACAGAGAGGTTCTCATCATCATTACTAATTTATTTAAATCAGGAGAAGCAGAAAAAACTATAAAATGCAGGATAGAGGCCTCCGAGAACTGAATCTGGAACGTTCCTTTTCTGAAGCATTTCTTTGGACTTCGGCTGCTTTTTCCACTCAGTAACAAACTGGAGAGTTTTATAACTTTGTTCATTAAGACACTTAACTTATTACAGCAGGGGTGTCAAACCCAGCGACACAAAGGGCCAATCATGATCAATATTTATTAAAAATTACATAAATTAATTGGTTTTAGATGCATTATGTCAAATCATTCATATAGAAATATCAATGACCTTTTCCCAGTTACAGATTATACAGAATTTAGAGCAAACAGACTTTAATGAACTCAGACAAATAGATCAAACTTCAAAAAGCTCATCATTAGCTGTCATTTCTTACGCCTCACTCAGCTTTTAAATGAACTTTTTTACATTAAAACAGACAAACCTGATCATACAGAAATTAAAACTATATATTGTTGGCTTCTAAGTCACTGTCAGAGAAAACTTCACTAATTAGGCTCAGTTTCTTTAAGCTAAATAAGAATCAGAGACTCGATCTGAACCAGACTAGAGGGCCGGATGAAATGTTACAGAGGGCCGGATCTGGCCCGCGGGCCTTGAAGTTTGACACGTGTGCATTACAGCTTCCAAATTTAAGAAACGAACCAAGAAGAAGCTGAAAAGTAACTCAAAGTTGTCAAAGAAATCCAGAAAAGACGTGACGGGACCTGAGAGAAGAATCATACATCAGCTGATTAATTAGAGTTTAATTAAAGAAACTCAAAGATTTTTATAAAAAACTTGATAACGGAGCTAAAGATGGGACAGAAATCAGCTGCTGAGATGTTAAATGTCCACATCATCATCATGAAGTCAGACACCAGCTGCAGCTTTGCTTCCAGAAAGTGGAACCAGTCAGAAAACGTTTGACGTGTTTCAGCTTTTATGTTAAAACTAAAACTCATTTTAGCCACAACGTTTTCTATAATGAGTTCAAACTACCTGAATTTAAAGATCCGAGTGAAGCGTCCACCTGAATGTGTCAACGCTTCCATAATTATTCATTAACGAGGCTTTGGTGCAGAATTATAAAAATATACAGCAGCAATTTATAATAACTGCACCTTATTTAATCATTAATAGATGATTAATTAACCTTGAAAACATCATTAATTAAGAATGATTCATACTTAATAAACTAGCAACTGTCTTAATTATTAATGCACTGCAGAATAAATATATAAATAATTTAAACCTTCTTTAACAATTAAAACACATCTAACAGATGATGTGAACAGACATTTATATGAGCATTTACATACATAAACACAAGGTTATAGAAAAGTTATTTCATGAGTTATTAAGCATTAATAAACACTGAGTATGTTGGTTTAAGAAGTAATTAACCTTTATGGGTAAGACATTATCAAATGTGTTAATTTATAGCTTATTAATCCTTAATTAATGATGTTTTAGAGGTTAATTAATCATTTATTAAGGATTAAATAAGGTGTAGTTGTTATAAAGTGCTACCAAATATAGAAATATTTGCTTTAGTCTGACAAAGTCGAGGAATTATTTCTTATTTCCTCACAAAACAGAAGAAACATCATTTTATTTTGGAACGAAAAACTAAATCAACACAAATAAAAACAGGAACGCATCAGTGGAATTCTGTCTCGGTTAAAAACAAATGTTAAAACTTAAAGAAAACAACAATAAAATCATTCAAGAGCCAAAAAAGAAGCAAACTATGAATAAAATGCAAAAATCCACCACAAAAAATATTCTGTCAGCCTGTTCCTCCAAAAAGCATCACTCAGAAGCTAAAAGTCACGGATTGATAACAGTTTTGGTTCCAATGACAATACAGAGTTTTAAATTATTCATTAAATCATAGCCGACTAATGAAGAGGAAAGAAATTAATGACAAGGACCACCTTTAACTCAGAGTATCAATTTGTTCCCATGCATAATTTAATCGATTCCCCATGAAGCACATTCACTCCAAACAGGCATGGAGACGTGATTGAGAGGAAAATGAGAAATTAATGTAGCAAGGCTCTTAAAATACACGTCGTTTCTTTGTGAACGGTCCCCGAGGGTTCCAGATAATGTTGTGTCCCTCTTCCAAGCATAATAAAAGATGGAAAAAAGTCACATTTTCATGTTTTATGTCTCATAAAGTAAGAAAAGCAAGACGGCCGCAGTTAACACTTATCATTCTTTTAGGACTTTGTTCGAACAAAAATCCTAATAATTCAGAAATTAGAAACTATTTATTTGTCTGCCTGATCCGTTGGGTTAAAAATCTGACTTTTACTGATTGGGACTCGCCGCTGAAGGCAGAGGAAGAGCGACGATGTCTTTACTGTAACGTTAGTAAAATGTCGTCGTCACTTTGGTCGTTTCTGTCAGGCTGGGCGGAGATTACAGCGTGAACCCAACCCGACTCATCTTGATGTCAGGCATTAAAATAATTTATTTAAAAATGAAAAAGAAACAAAAACAGAAGGCTGACGAGGCAGCAGAACGAAAACTAAATCCAAAGACTGAACCAGACAGGAAGGGAAACTGAGAACAGACCAGCGTGACCGGGTTTTAAAAGCGGAGGGTCATTAGGGGAAGTGGGCGCAGGTGAGTGATTACAACGAGGATCAGGTGGAGATGGGCGTGGCAGGAGAATGACAGGAAACAAAGACAAGTAAAGACAACAAAATGACAAAATATAAGAGCCAATAAACCCGTTGACGGCTGACAGTAGTTCTGACTGAGTCTGCAGGTTTTCTAAACATGCGGTCATCAAACCTGACGCCATTTGGAAAAACACGTCTGCTCTAAAACTATTGACAGCCAGACTTTAGCTCCACAGCAGGAATCTTTTCTTTTTTCTATCTGAAATGTCTCAGATTTGTTAGAAGCTGTTCAAGCATCAAATCAGAGGCTGCTTCAGAATCAGGTGCAGCTGCTCCGTCGTCCAGGTCTGCGTTTGATCAGGCATCTGAGGGAGCGCCGCAGTCCAGACAGGAAACATCAGCTTAAGAATCCTCTCACCTGCAGCACAGAGAGCCCTGATAAAGCTCGGACAGTTTGCAAAATGACATCTTTTCTGCCAGCTTCTGTAGCCGAGGATCAGACCGCCGAGGTCCTCGCCTTCGGCCACCACCCATCTCACATTGCACTCGACCCCTTTGGCCCCTCCCACAGGTGGTGAGCCCATGGGAAGGGGGACCCATGTCTCCTCTTCGGGCAAAAGCCCGGCCACCAGGCGCTCGCTGACGTGCCCCACCTCCAGGCCTGGCTCCAGAGTGGGGCCCCGGTGACCCGCGTCCGGGTCTCTCTGGGCTGCACTTTGTCTGATCCCTCATCTAGGACCTGTCTGCCTTGGGTGACCCTACTAGGGGCATGAAGCTCCTGACAGCATAGCTTCAAGGCCCCCGCAGGGTGTCTGGGCTCTCCCTTAGAGATCGGGTGAGAAGCTCGGTCATCCGGGAGGGACTCAGAGTAGAGCCGCTGCTCCTCCACGTCGAGAGGAGCCAGTTGAGGTGGCTCGGGCATCTGGTGAGGATGCCTCCCTGGTGACATCCCGCCAGGAGGAGGCCCAGAGGAAGACCCAGAACACGCTGGAGGGATTATTGCCCCTTTTACACAGGCTCTAATTCAGAAGTCCGCCATTGTTGCGCGGAGTAGGACAGCTGTTATCCGCCGGAGATTTCAGGCTTTACAGCTCCTTCAGCTGGGGGACAGACGGCAGAAACGCTGCAGGGTAAGCTAACGCTGTTGTTTATATTCCTACGTTCGCTCTTTATGCTCACATCTGGTCACACCCACGACCAATGAGTGAACAGGAGCTAAGCTTGCTCCGGCCACGAAGCAGGGCCGGCCCGGCTGGCCCGATTCCAAAGCAGGGACCGGCCTCGAAAAAATGCCGGTGGAAACGCGTGCAAAGCAAGCGGAGTAGAGTGGAGCTGGGACCTTTAGAGCCCGTGGAAAAGGGGCATAATGTTTCTTGGCTGGCTTGGGAACACCTCAGGATTCCCCCGGAGGAGCTGAACCAAGTGGCTGGGGAGAGGGAAGTCTGGGTCTCCCTGCTTAGGCTGCTGCCCCACGGAGAGGATGGATGGATGGATGGATGGATGGATGGATGGATAGATGTTTTCTGCTCTTACCTGTATCTGACTGACGCCTGAGACGTTTAAATGTTTTTAAACTTCCTGACGATCGGCTCCTGAACTTCTCACAAACATTCGGGAAGCCGTCGGCAAACCGCCGTGCTCCCGACTTCCTCCTCCGCCGTTAACAAATAACACGGAAAGGTCAGCCGTGAAGTTCATGGCTCTCATCTGCTGACGTGCTAAAGGTTAATAAAAATACCAGGAAGATACTCAGGTGGAGATTGGTCACCTGGGGCTTCTGCTTTGCATTCCAATTATTCAGGTTTTTTTTTGCAGACGGCTTTCGACTAACGTAGTCTTTTCGATGCTTTTAAGGAACCCAATTAGCCGCGCAGCGTTTGATGTGGAAGCACAGAGGTGTCTCAAGGACTAATTCATTTGTGGCAGATCTTCTCCTTTGATGACCTTGGTTAACCGCGTATGGAAACGAGACGGCGAAAGAACAGCCTTCATTAAAAATGTGCCACTGCGTTTCAAGAGCGAGTTCTGTGACGCCCCGCCGAGGAAGCGAGGCGGCGAGGCGGCGAGATTCACGGAGCAGAGCAGCTCCAATCACAGGTGAATCAACCAGGTTCGTGTCGTCATGTTCTTATGGTTCCTGCTCCTCACGCAACAACTTTATGATCCCACAATTAACTTCCACACCTTGTTCTGCTGTTGGCTCAATTAAAATCTTCTGCTGTTACAGTTAAAATCTTTTCTTTTTCCCTAAATACGATTGCTTTACTCTTTATTGTTAAGAGTAAGAATCACGTTTTGAACAGGAAACAGTCCTTAAGGAGCAGAAGAGCCAGTTTGGTTCTGTCAGTTTATTGATGCGATGGGATCTGATTGATCAGCTCGTTAGTCCAACCCTCCGCTCCTCCACCGAACCGCACAGAAACAAGATGGAGGCTGCAGAGCACCGCCTGCCGTGTCCAAGCCTCCAGGCGGTCATTCGCTGAAAAAAGATTAAAAAGGACCTGGTCTAACTTATTTTTAACCCAAATTTACAGCCTTACCTGCAAGATTAGGTCCACCAGAGATCTCTGACAGGCTTATTACTGGCATCCGGCAGCACTCATCTATTTCCAACATTTCAGTCCGACCACAGACACCTGCAGGTTCAGCTCGTTAGCTTTAAGAAATTAGGCTTAAAGAACCTCATAAACCAGATCCAACGTTTCACCTGTTGTAAGGTTTAAAAGAAGGAGCGATAATGAGAACAGTGAATAAAAAGGATCATTGCACCGCATCATCTGTAGATCTAAAAAGTAAAAATTCAAGATGCTTCAGTTTCTGCTCGTTTATCAAAGTTTAAGTAAACTTCCCTGGTCATCCATTATTGAATTTAAATGCTCAGGAAAGACTGAATATTAATTATCAGGACACTCATTTGTTTAAATGCTCTGCTGCCAATTAGAGCCTGCAGAGAAATAATCTTTTCACCTCCAAATGGCACGGCGGCTCCTGTGCTCGAGTGGCAGGCGAGAGGAGAGTTGATTCATCTGCAGCTTCTGTTTTCGGCTGAATCACTGCGTCTGCTCGGACTGCTCTGTTCGTGTTTCAGAGACGTGGTGCACATTTAACGCTCGGAAACTCCGACAGGCTCTTTGCTCCATTGTTTACGCTTTAGATTATATTATTACTCAGTCCCTCCAGGATTTCGCAGGGCATTTTCCTAAAAGTTGCAATTTTTTTTTTTTACTAAAATCAATAAAAAACCATAACTTTTAATAAATAAACCAAAAAT
>NC_051438.1:28149814-28157146 GCF_001649575.2 Kryptolebias marmoratus | reverse complement strand
ATTCCACGCTACACAAACCCACAAAGAAGAGACTAGACCGCAGAAACGGTGGCGAATCACTTTAGAAACAATAAATATTGGGTTAAAGTTGCGGGAAAGTTGCAGTGTTTTGGGCAAAGTTGCAAAAAGTTGCGATTTCGCGGGGTTTGCTTGATTTTGCGTTAATAGTTGCGATCGCAACGTCGCGAAATCCTGGAGGGTCTGACTATTGGCCTGTTTAATGTTTGATTTTATAGTTTGGAAAAACTAGTTTAGGTCAATTAACCTGATAACAGGAGATATTTGTAGTATTGACGATAACAAATGATTGAAACAACAGTTAAAGAGAGATGAGACACAGGTTTGATTTATCGGTTCTGAGTGAACTCAGTGGGTTTGAGGATTCGGCCTCTGTTGGATAAATTAGATGCTTTTATCGTTTAAGAACAAAAGCTTCTCTGGAGAAAACGAGCTCAGCAGGATCCAGTTAAAATTTGAGATCTTTTCATTTAGATTTGAAGGCCTGTTTTCTTATTGGACATTCACTCAGAGGTTTCTCTTTTTCTCGGTACATGCTCGTGTCGTTGTTATTGCTCACGACTCCAGGCTACATGAAAAATATTGAATCCTCCTCGTGCCTTCGTCCTTATCCAACCAATTTAGCGATGTGACTGCAGCGTAGCGTGAAAGCATTGTCTGGAGGCGCAGGTCCCGGTGGATTGATTTATGGGTCTCTGCCTCTCAGTTCTGATCCAGCCGACAGGAGGAGTGCAAAAAGAAATTACAGCCAATGATGGAAATTAGCTTTGCTTTCTATCACTCAGTGTCTTCTCAGAGTAATTTTTGGCCCTTCGGGGGCCGAGCGGGTCATCTGAGGGTCAAGGTTAGAGAAAGAGATGAGAAATGGCTTTTTGTGGCTGAATAAACTGATTTAATAAGAGTGAAAACGATTAATCGCCGGCACAAATAAACTTTACATTCAGGACGGTGTTGAATAAACTGCATGAATGAAAGAAGTTCCGACAAGAAACCTGAAGTACATAACGGAATATCGACTTTCTGCAGAAATCATGTAAATTTAATCTGACTTCATTAAAACTGAAGCTACAAAGTAATTTAAACTGCGTCATGTTTTAATCTGATAAAGTGTTGCTCCAATAACTCAGAGTGTTTCTGCAGTTATTGGGTTGTGTTAATGATTACTGCATTTAGAATAATTAAAAACTCCTCTTCCTCTTATTGCTTAAAACACAAACGCTTCTTCAGCCTCGTGGCGTTTGTTGTTGCTGTAACAATCTTGGAGGTCGACGCTAAACACCTAAAACCTGAACCAGATTACAGAAAATAGATGGTTTTATTTTATTTATTGTCTCTTTAATAAACCTGCCAAAAGGAGAGGAAAGCAGCTGATGGGTTGGAAATTAAAAGGGGAAATTCTAATCTTTGGAGAGTCGGTCAACCAGAAAAAGCAAGTTTTAAATATATTTTTAAGCCAAAATTAATAAACACAAAGTGGTGCATAATGGTGACATTAGTTAAAGTTTTCAAAAATGTTAATTTTTATAATAAATATATTTTTCTTCTGATGCATCGAACTAAAGTCCAGTTCAACCAGAGCCTGATCAGTAAACAGAGTCCAGATGTGTCTCCAGATGTTCAGAGGTTTGTTACAGTGATCAAAAAGCATCATGAAGACCAAGGAACACACCAGACAGGTAAAGCAGCATTAGGTTATAAAACATTTGAAGAACTAACTCTGTTCCATCCGTCGTCCATAAACAGGAAGAGTTCGAAACAGCTACAATCCTACCGAGACATAGACGTCCACCTAAACCAGGGGTGTCCAGTCCTGGTCCTGGTCCTGGTCCTGGTCCTGGTCCTGGTCCTGGTCCTGGTCCTGGTCCTGGAGGATCACTATCCTGCAGGTTTCAGGTGTTTCTCTGCTCTGACTCACCTGATCTCAACGACTGAGTGATTAACGGGCTTCTGCAGAACCTGAAGAGAAACATCTAACACCTGCAGGACGGTGGACCTCCAGGACCAGGACCAGGACCAGGACTGGACTCTGCTGTCCTAAACCGACAGAGCAGCTAAAGAAAGCGTTAATCCTGGAATCCAAGGAGCCCGTGGTCCAAAAGTCCAGACGACCTGCTGCTGTGCAGGGAGCTGAACATGAAAGCACGCCTCACTTTTCAGATTTTATTTTATGTAAAAACCTTCATAACCGCGAGTTATTTCCCTCCGCCCTCAGTATTATGCACTACTTTGTGTTGGGAAATCACATTAAATCCCAATAAAATACTCTGAATTCCGTGGTGACAAGAAGTTCAAGGGGTACAAATATGTTTTCAAGGCTCTGAAAAGCAACATGTTTGCCTCGTCTACAAAAGACTCTACAGAGCTTTTCTTAATCGACCGCTCACACATAAAAACATGCAGCGAGTTCATCACGACTTTATTGAGTCTTGAAGGCCGCCGTCTCCGAGGATCTCTTTTTATGGCAGTAATAACTCAGCTTCTGACAGGCTCAAAGGTCAGCAGAAGCCTGGGGGGCTGCAGAATGATGTCACTGGGATAACACCAGCTTGGAAACAACTGGGAGGACGTGTCCAGATGCCGAACTGTCCTTCACTACGATATGAGACACTGAAATTCAAAGATCTGCATCCAGCTGCTGTACAGATGCCAACAAACAGGTGACATTCAAGGTGTCCCACATTTACAGCGTAACATTCCAGCTTTGCAAATTTGAACAGATGTTTGATTTTGTGGGGAAAAAAAAAGACAAACATATTTGCATTAGCATCCAATGTTTACGTTTACTGCAGCCCACTTCCAAACCAATAGAATGCAAAAACCCCCGGGGCGTGGAGATCAAATATTATACACTGTAAGTTCACAATGTTGTCCATAAAACAAATGTGCTGTTTGTGAGCAAAACCCTAAAGCAACACATCTGATTAAAGAGGACCAACACATTCAGAGCAGAGGAGGCTGAAACTAAAGGCCCAGATTTCCTTAAAGGATTCAGCCTTCACGATGCAGCTCTGTCTGCCTCTGTTTGTTTACAGAGCTGATTTCTGTGGAGCAAAGACAAATCTGTGGAGAATATACCAAAATAACGTAGATGTGGTGTAATAAAGGAACAAAAGGAGAGGAGAGAGGCTGAGTGTTTTCTGTGCTTTGGTCTCCCAGAGTCAGAACACCTGACGACGACGCACCTTTGAAGCCTCCGGCCAGTTTGATGTTTTTGATGTTTTCGTCGTCCGGAGAGCGAGATCTGTGCTAACCCTTTCAACACGCTGCTCTCCTCCTCGTGGCTCCAAACAGCAGAGCAGTAATTGATGCAAAAATAGGTTTCCCCTCATGGTGCTCTACAACTCCCTGAGCCAAATCTCCCTCCTAATTTTACTCCGGATTATTCCGACTGCCTCTGCACTGTCGCTTTCTCTCCTTTGGCAATCAGCTCCTTTCTGCAGTTTTCATTTGCAGTTAATTGCCTCGGCTGCGTTTGGAGGTCATTCGCCACGTTACAGAGGTGCTGGCCGGATCTCCATAATGCCCTTGACTCCCGATGGGATTAGCTCCACGTTCTGTGCTGCTGAAGGCTTCAGATGTGGTTAATGTGATCTGGTCCAGCATTTCAGCAGCACTTCTGGTCCTATTTTGTTGTTTGAACACAGAACTCTGATATTTAAGCCTTACTGGGCCTCAAAACGTTTCCTCCCTTTCAGTCGCAGGACTTCACTCGACTGACGACTGAATCAGTGGCGAACCCAATGCGCAGACTCATGATAAATGAAACTGAATTTATTTAAATTAACAAAACTAGAAAACAAAAGGCTGACGTGGCAGCAAAACAAACTATAACAAAAATCCAAAAAGGCAAAGCAACGTGGAACCATGGACAATACTACAACAACAACAATGAACCGGCGGGGGAGCAGACCCGGTTTTAAAGCAGAGGATGATTATGGAAAGTGGGCACAGGTGAGTGATTACAGCAGGTGGAGATGGGCGTGGCAATTAACCAAATGCAGACAGAGGTGAGGTGAATACTGACAGAAGTACGAAGACAAAATAAACTTAAACACAAAAGCAACCCATGAAACAAGAACCTAAACTAAGAATAAACTCAAAAATACAAGAAATTCTGACAGCTTGAAACAGATTTTCTTTCCAAACAGTCCCAGAGTTGTACTCGGGCATCTGAAACCCTTTTAAATTCAGTTTCTGTAGTTGTAGAGCTACATTCCCATCTGTGGATCAGTAGTTAGAGCAGTCATCCTCCAACTAGAGAGCCGAAGGTTCGATTCCAGCAGTCCCACATGTCCAAGTGTCCCTTAGGAGGACACCGAACCCCTCAGTGGCTCCGCTGTGCCCCATCAGTGCATGAATGTGATTTATTAGACTCTATAGAAGGATTTATTCAGATTAGTTTTGTGAAGATGGAGCAGAGAGTCGAGTTGATGAGGAAATGAGGCACAGATTGGGTGGTGAAGTGGTTTGAGTGGCCTGGTTGGATAGAAAGGTGCTATAGAAGCACAGAGGGAGCAATACATAATACAGCTTCCAGGTATGTACCTGGTACTTACTGGGTAAGTACTCAGTGCATATAGTTTTATGATTTATTAAAAGTATTGGTTGAAACAAAGACTGGATGCATTTAAAACATAAAATGCATGAAGACGTCTAAAAACACTGATTGTCTTTAAACACTGCTCCACTGCTCTATTTTTGCAGTTTTGTTGCAGGAATGTTGTCAGACACATAAAAAATAAAATAAAATAAGAGCAAATTTGACATTTTTGATGTGTTTCTCCTGCTGATGATTCTGATTCTGTTCGTGATCTCCCCGCCACATCCTGACGTGCAGCATCCTTCATGTTGGAGCCGTCTCTGCCCGGGTATTTTTATTCCTCCGGCGCTGCCCCTCCACCCCCTCCAGCCTCCACCTGTAGGCTGCAGGCACAGATCCTCTCATCGCTCCACAGCATGCTGAATTAGAAGCACTCACTGCCACTGCCTGCTGGAGGTGAAAACAGCTTCCTGCAGCCGCGGTCTGGACCCAAAACGTTATCCTACAGATGAACCGTCACAAAGCAGTTCTGCTTAAAGTCACACAGGGATTTTTTAAAATAATGCAGTTTATTTTGCCTCTTTCAGCTGATATAGATGAGAAGGAAAACAGGAAGTCTGTCCGTTGGAAGCAGAGGAAGATGAAGCTCATCCAGAGACATGCTGTTCTTGCCAAACAGCACCCTGCTCCTCCGCCACCTCCGTGCCGACGGTGTTTCTCACTGCAGGGATGCTGGTTTCTGCACAACAACAACAACAACAACATCAGAGCGGAGACGGACGTGCACAAACAGAACGGGTTGACTTCAGGTCCGGGGTTCAGTCCGGTTACGCTGCAGCCAACTGTGAAGTTAAGGTTTAAACCAGGGGCAGCCTGTCTGTTAGCAAAATATCTCACAAACCGCAGCGCAAACTTTAATGAAACTTGAAAGAAATTATTTAATGTACGTCTGCAACCTGAATAAATTCTGCAGTCGGCCTGATGCAAGATGGCTGCCACAACTAAAAATCACAGAAATGACGATAAGAGTTCAGTTCACAGATACGGAGCTAAAATCTGGAGTGGTAGTAGCTGAGAGTCATACTCCGAGTGCTGCTCATTGTGGGAGGTCTATGTTTAAACCAGAGGTCCCTGGTCCTGGGGGACGTCTGTCCAGTCTAGGTCCTGGAGGACGTCTGTCCTGCAGGTTTGAGCTCTTCAGGTTCTGCAGAAACCCGTTAATCACTCAGTCATTCAGATCAGGTGAGTCAGAGCAGAGAAACACCTGAAACCTGCAGGACAGACGTCCTCCAGGATGTCTGTCCAGTCCTGGTCCTGGAGGACGTCTGTCCAGTCCTGGTCCTGGAGGACGTCTGTCCAGTCCAGGTCCTGGAAGACGACTGTCCAGTCCTGGTTCTGGAGGACGTCTGTCCTGCAGGTTTTAGGTGTTTCTCTGACTCACCTGATTAACGGGTTTCTGCAGAACCTGAAGAGCTGCAGAGGAACAGAGGAACATCTAAAACCTGCAGGACAGACGTCCTCCAGGACCTGGACTGGACACCACTTCCTTAAAACTTTAGCATCAGCTGTTAGAGTTACGATTATTTGGTCTGTCAGCAAAATATCTCATGTATCACTGGATGTATTCCTAGTAGATTTGGAGGCACCTTCAAGGTTCGATCCATCATTCTGCAGCATCAGGTGATCTGAGTCTTAGAGAGGAGCTCCTCGAAGGAACGTTCGGTCTCTAATTTATTTATCTTTTTATTATTGTTCAAACCAGTACACACAACGAGACTCTTCCTGATGGATTAAATTTGAATTAAGCATCACGCCATTACCTCAAAAGCTGCGTGATGTTTTTAATTAAATGCTCGTGAATCAGCGGGCACCCCTGTCCCGTTCCTGATGGAAACAACCCCACATGAGAATTATTAGGTAAGAGACAGGCCTGATGGATGATTGATGACAAAAACACCCAGAACAAAACAGCTCATTATCACAAACAAAAGACCGGGGACAATGACACTTTGAACACACACACACACTCAGCACGCTCAGTTTGCTCCAACAAACACACTTAGACTCGGAGGAGGAATCTGCTGGAAGACGAGAGATCAGCTGCAGAGCTGCACGTTTCTCCAGAGACCCGGCTGAGTGGTTTGTTTACGGCCGTGAATTCGCTCACAAACGCAGCCGATGATAAATAGGAAAGGGTTAGTGTGTGTTTATGTGTCAGTTACAGGTTATTTATCACGTTTTATGGAAAACGAACTGTTTGCGCTCTCACGCTGAGGGAGATGTTCCTGAAGAATGATGCAGTTTCACTGTTAGTTTTACGCATGTGGGTTTTCTTTGAAATTTTCACGCTTTTTTATCCATTCTTTATTGTGTTATGCAATGTTTTACTGTATGAAGACAGAACAGCAAACCAGCAGGACGTTTGTGAAGCAGGAAGCATCATTTGGTTCATCTTTCAAGGATGTTTTTATCTGTTTTGTGTGGATGGTTCCTCTTAAACCAGGGGTGTCAAACCCAGGGACGCAAGGGGGCCAAAATTAAAAATTTGGTCCTAGCCAAGGGCCAATCACGATCAATATTTCTTAAAAATTACATAAATTAATTAGTTTTAGATGTATTTTATCAAATCATTCATATAGAAATATCAATGACCTTTTCCCAGTTACAGATTATACAGAATTTAGAGCAAACAGACTTTAATGAACACAGACAAATAGATCAAACTTCAAAAAGCTCATCATTAGCTGTCATTTCTTACGCCTCACTCAGCTTTT
>NC_051438.1:28124580-28149715 GCF_001649575.2 Kryptolebias marmoratus | reverse complement strand
AGTCACTGTCAGAGAAAACTTCACTAATTAGGCTCAGTTTTTTTAAGCTAAATAAGAATCAGAGACTCGATCTGAACCAGACTGGAGGGCCGGATGAAATGTTACAGAGGGCCGGATCTGGCCCGCGGGCCTTGAGTTTGACACGTGTGTCTTAGAGACTGGGTCATACTTGTTTCGACCATCTGGTCGTTTTGAGGCTTTAAAAGTTTTAAAGAAGAGACTCAAATATCGCGAGAAAATGAAAACATTTTCCGTTGCCGCCTCGCTGAATTCTGGGTGTTTGCAGCTAAGTGTCAGGTATCGCGGTAACAGAGACGAACCCAGAAAGCAGACTCGCCTTTAGAAAACTAATTTACTAAAATAAAATAAACAAAAAGGCTGACGTGGCAGCAAAATAAGAAACTAAGTTTGAACATGAAATAAAGCGTGGAGCAAAAACGTGACAACAGGGAACCAAGAGCAATGATCCGGCGCGGTGTGGAGGAGATGACCGGGTTTTTAAACAGAGGAGCTGATTGGAAAGTGAGCACAGGTGAAGCAATTAACAAGACTTGAGGCAGGTGTAGGTGGGCGTGGCAGGAAGGCAAAAGAGTGAGTGGGGAGAAACAAAAACATGAAGACAATAAGAAGAATAGACTAAAACACGAAAACCTCGAGCTGAGGGGCGGGGTTTAAAAATCACAGCTTGTTTTTTGTTGCACTGCTTGTAAAACTCTATTAGAGGTCGCGCACATTATTATTTTGTTGTTCACTTTGTACCCCCCACCTCAGCAACCCCTCACATTCATGGTTCAGTCGACTGAAGAAGACCTCTGAGATGAAGATGCAGGCCTGTTTTATTAATTGTCTCATCATCGGGGTTGTTTTTAGACGCGGACATGTTTCCTGTCATGTCTGTTCAGGTGTCTGATTAGGACGCCTCCTGGACGCCTCCTGGGCAGATTTTTCAGCACGTTCCTCTGGGAGGAGACCCAGAACCAGCTGGATGGACTGCTGGAAACACGTTGGGATCCCCCAGGAGGAACGTCTGGGTTTCCTCTGTGACCCGACCATGAAAAAGCTGCAGAAAATGTCTGGAAGGATGTTTTTCCGTCAGAGGAGAGCTCTGTGCAGGTGTCAGGAAACAGCCTCTTGTTTGAGATGGTTGAAGATGCCCTCAAGCAACAGGACTGTGAGGCTCTGCAGCTCAGGTGGGGAAAATGATGCTCTCCGCCGAGCTGCCACCCGGTGAGACGCCGCCTGTCTTCAGCTCCTGTTTGGTCTTTGTTGCTCTCAGATCCTAACGGGGGGACGGTTTGAATCTGTGCATCATTTACAGCCTGACTCAGAAAACTGCTGAATAAGCTCCACTTCAGGTGACGTATCAGTCGGGGCCAAGCCAGACAGGTTAAAAATGGATTTAAGGTAAAAAGCCTAAATAGCTGTAAGATCTACAGATCACTATTTTCACTCTGGTTATCCGTTTGCCCTGACACAAAGGTTTCATTTCATGTCTTAAATCCAGTTTCATCCGATTCTCCAGGCTGTTAAAAGGTCTCCTTGGTGTTTTTTAGCGGTCAGCTCTTCTTTGAACTCGAGGTCCCTCCGACCCACGTCTGAAAATACATCAAAGGCGCGACGCCGCTTCCTTCTGGCCCGCCATCTTCACTTCAAGGATGGAGATAAAGCATTTAAACTCTGACTTTTAGCAACAATTACTGTCAGATTCTGATTTAATTCGTTAAGGAAACAACCAAAGAATGCCTGACCGGTAAAGAGTTTAAACCGTGATTATTCTGCTGTCATAAAGACTCTTTTCTTCCTGACTCACTCACGAACAGACAGAAAAGGAAACCGCTGCAGAAACAAAGAGGCTGATTATGAAACAATGAACTCAGATATAAAAAGTGGAGTTCAGGAAGAAAACCATTGGTAAATGTATTATAAGTTATTCTGCTTCAGTTTGCTTAACAGAAGCACTAATGATCAGCCAGCGTGTTAAATCTGGAAGATAAAACAGCATTTCTTTATCCCATATGGGAATCGGAGGTAAAGCAGCTGCAAAGAATGTGGGGATTTATCAAAGTCAAAGAAGAGAGTCGGCCTCCTGTTAATTGTGTCTTTGTTTCTAAAACGCAGTTATCACAGCGTCGAGAGGCTCCGGAGCGCTTTTATTCCTCTACCTGAATGATTGACAGCAGCTTTTCTCTTTATTTGTCTTTCTTCATCTAAATAAATTCATGTAAGGTGTCGAGATAAATGTCTAAAACTAAAGTATTTATTCAAAACGGTTGTATTTTGCTAAATGTATTTATATTTTAGGATCTTTAAGGCCAGGGGGGTCAAACCCAGTGACACAAGGGGGCCAAAATTAAAAATTTGGTCCGAGCCAAGGGCCGATCACGATCAATATATATTAAAAATTACATAAATTAATTAGTTTTAGATGTATTTTATCAAATCATTCATATAGAAATATCAATGACCTTTTCCCAGTTACAGATTATACAGAATTTAGAGCAAACAGACTTTAATGAACACAGACAAATAGATCAAACTTCAAAAAGCTCATCATTAGCTGTCATTTCTTACGCCTCACTCAGCTTTTAAATGAAGTTTTTAACATTAAAACAGACAAAAACCTGATCATACAGAAATTAAAACTATATATTGTTGGCTTCTAAGTCACTGTCAGAGAAAACTTCACTAATTAGGCTCAGATTTTTAAGCAAAATAAGAATCAGAGACTCGATCTGAACCAGACTGGAGGGCCGGATGAAATGTTACAGAGGGCCGGATCTGGCCCGCGGGCCTTGAGTTTGACACGTGTGTTTAAGGCAGTCTGTGATGTTTTCTGCTCAGGTCTGCATGTTCGTTCCTCCATCTGTTAGCAAAATATCTAATTTTGCTGGACAGATTTGAGCAAACTCAGAAAGTAACCGTTGGCTTTGCAAGTAAAACTCGGAGTCAAACCATTTCAAAATGGACGCCACAGCTAATCGAACTCAGAGTTAAATTTGGTGTGGTAGTAGCTGAGAGTCATCCTCTCGGATCATCTGACTGAGCTGAATTACAGGAAAAGAAGTGATTTTTTGTTGCAGATGCTGACAGGAGGGTTCTAGGTGACAAAGATCTGCATTTTAAACCTCTGACACGTGTTTGGAGCTCGAAGCTGCCGAGTCACGTGCGTGACGGTCATCAGTGCCGTGTTTATGTAAATATCTCCCTTTGTTCTGCTGCAGGACACGAGCCTGCCTGCAGAAGGCTGGCATTTCTGCTCCGTCTGTGACATTTACAAAGGAACGGCGAAACACACGAGGCTCGCTCCACAAATGGGCTCCAATTGAACTGTCACAGAGGCACAATAAACCTCGTTTCTTTTAGTGGTTCCGCTGCCGTCCAGGCTCCCCGGGTGCACGGAGGAGAGGTGATGTCACGACCACGACACAGAACAGGATGAAGACGCAGGGACGTCTCCAGCTGCTGAGGTGAAACCATGAAGTCATACTTCGTTGCACTTACATTTCTCTCCTGCATCAGGCCGTTTTAAATTCAAAATCTGACAATAAAATAAATAAAACTGAAGTCAAATTCAACATGGCTGTCAGGAATTAGAGTTATAGGTTTTATTTCAGCCCACCCAGGATCCAAACCCTCATCTGCGCTCAGGAGGTTTGGATCCTGGATCTGAGCGGCTGAAATGAGCTTCCATCATAGGGCGGCCAGGTGAGGAGCTTCGGAGTAGAGCCACTGCTCCTCCTCGTCGAAAGGAGGCAGCTGAGGTGGTTCAGGCGTCTGATTAGGACACCTTCGGAGGCCTTCCACCCAGAACTCGATGGAAGGATTATTCATCCTCTCCGGCCTCCAGGAGGAGCCGGAGGTCTGGGTTTCTCTCCTGGACCTGATGAAATGAACGAATAGATGTTTCATTTTTGACATCTTGAAATATAAACAAACCCAGTGAGGGTTTAGTTCATTTCTGTTTGCTGTTTGCTCAGATTTAAACGTTTCGTTTCGACCCTTTCAGGTGAAATTACCCCACAGACGAACACAGAGCTCTTATATTTAATATTCCCCTCAGGATTATTGATTTACTCCTTTAGGGTCAGCGGCACTGATGTGAAACACAACTTTAACTCGCAGTCAGAGTTCAGCAATCGTTCTCTCCTGGAGAGGGAGCGAGGTCGACAGCCGACCACACACGTGCACGGAATAAGGAGCTTAGAGAAACTGCAGTAAACGCAGAAATAAAAAACGATGGGTCAGTGCGTCTGTTTCTGCACTAAAGAAATAAGCAGATTATTTCCACTTGAAAATATGTGACATTTCAACAGAACAGTGAGTTGTTTGTGTCTGTGCTGCATGTTTACTTCAGTCGAAGCGTCCTTGAACGAAGAGTCCTCTAAATCGGTATTTTACTTTATTTATTTAGCATCAGCTCACTTTCATTCGTGCGAAAATGCACGGCAAAGAAAAACATTTTTTAAAGGTTATTGTTGCAGGGAAAAAAAATAATTTGGGAAAACAGAAAATTCTTTGTTCAGCTAAAAAGGTCAATTTGTGAATTTCCACTCCTACAAAAACAGATTGTTACGCTGTCGGAACATGTTTTGTGTAAATATGTAAGAGAAGATTCACTTTGTCCCGTTTAGGAGTGGGTTTGGGTCCGGTTTTTGTTTTTGTTTTTGGACCAGAACCAGAGAGCTAAGAGTTTGACAGAACCGTGATTGTATGTAAATCAGGAGTGGAACGATGCTGGAAGGCCTGATTAATGACTGCAGCTGAGACTAAAGAGGAGACAGAAAACAGGTGAGAACGATTACCTGACGGTGAGAATGACTGACGGAAAAAAAAAAGATTGTTTTATGACGTTTAACTGTTCGTTTGAAGAACTCCTGCTGGAGGAGGAAGAATCGTCTGATTAAACTTAGACCAGCTTTAACAGGAAAACAGAGACTGTTCAACATCTACAGCACACGTGTCAAACTCAAGGCCCGCGGGCCAGATCCGGCCCTCTGTAACATCTCATCCGGCCCTCCAGTCTGGGACAGATCGAGTCTCTGATTCTTATTTTTTATCTAATTAGAGAAGTTTTCTCTGACAGTGACTTAGAAGCCAACAATATATAGTTTTAATTTCTGTATGATCAGGTTTTTGTCTGTTTTAAGGTTAAAAACTTAATTTAAAAGCTGAGTGAGGCGTAAGAAATGACAGCTAATGATGAGCTTTTTGAAGTTTGATCTATTTGTCTGTGTTCATTAAAGTCTGTTTGCTCTAAATTCTGTATAATCTGTAGCTGGGAAAAGGTCATTGATATTTCTATATGAATGATTTGACATAATACATCTAAAACTTGGAGATGACGGAGACAAATCCAGAGCGCAGACTCATTTTAAAAAAGAAACTAATTTATGAAACTAAAGAACAAACAAAACAAAAAGCTGACGTGGCAGCAAACAAATAGAACATAAACTAAACGAGAACAGAAATCCTAACAAGCACAGGAAACAAGGACAGGACCAAACAACAACAATCGATGAGCCAGCGGAGTACTGGAGAAAGTGACCGGGTTTTAAACACTGAGGATAATGAGGTGAGTGGGAACAGGTGACATGATTACAGAACTTGGACAGGTGGAGGTGGGCATGGCAGGGAGACCGAGAGAGACATGAAACAAGAGACAAGAACAAAAACCAAAACCAAACACTAAATAAAACACAAAACACAGAAAAAACCCAAATCATCACAAAACTAAGGTTAATTTATGTAATTTTTAATAAATATGGATCGTGATTGGCCCTTGGCCAGGACCAGATTTTTAATTTTGACCCCCCTGCTCTACATGAAGCTCAGAGGACAACATGATTTATCTTTAAACTGATGCCTTCAGGGACTCGACAGAGTCAGGTTGTTTCAGGTCACAGCCGAGTACGGTGGGACGACGGGTTCTGCTTCGGTGGGGAACGTTCAGAGGGATCTGCAGACATCAAAGCGAAGCGTTGGTTTTAACGGCGCTGCTGATCGACACCGCCGGGACCTCCCACGTGTCCCAAAACCTCTGCAGCTTCGGATCGCTTTGCAAACTGCAGCAAACTAATCTGCATGCAAAAGCTGTGTAACAAAAATCAAAGGGAATGAGAAATGAAATGTAGTGTTTGAGGCTATTTATTTAAATAGTTGTGTTTTTTAAAGAAGGTGGAGGAAAAGCAGGATCACACTTACATCTGTGCTGTGGCACTCCTGACACTCCTGTTTGTTCCTACAGACAATAATCTACCTATGAGATCATTCAAACACATTTTAAATAAGCTGGGACATTGTTTAAATGTAAAAGAAAACAGAATGCAGAGATTTGCAAACCTCACGAACCTGCATTTTAATAACAATGAGAAGTAATAAAGATTTCAAATGTTTGAAATGTGAAATTTTGATGGCAGCAACATAAAAAAGTTGCTCCAGGAGCAACAAAAGGCTGTGAAACTAAGAGGTACGGATCAGAAACTTCTGGAGGAACATTTTAGTGACTAATGAGGTTAATTATCAGCAGGTCAGGAAGAGGAGTGGAGGTAAAAAGAGCTTTTAGAGGCTGAAGATGGGCAGAGGTTCACCAGACTGACAGGAACTGTCTGAGAACAGAGGAACACTTTCAGAATAAAGTTCCTCAACAGAACTGTGAAGACCTTGAATATCCCATCATCAACAGATCTGAAGAATCTGCAGAAACCTCTGAGGTCAAAGGTCAAGGCTGGTTCTGGAACACTGTCTGTAAACACAGTTCAGCGTGCCGTC
The DNA here is from genome assembly GCF_001649575.2 of Kryptolebias marmoratus. Classification (NCBI taxonomy): domain Eukaryota; kingdom Metazoa; phylum Chordata; class Actinopteri; order Cyprinodontiformes; family Rivulidae; genus Kryptolebias; species Kryptolebias marmoratus. The sequence continues at coordinate 28,142,947 of NC_051438.1, read as the reverse complement.
CACAGATGCTGCTTAAAGCTCTATCAGGCAGAGGAGAAGCCAGATGTGAACAGATGTGTCTGTTCTGAGGTCAGCCTGCCTTGCTGATGGTATGGGGGTGCACTAGTCCAGGTTCCAGGACTGTTGAACAGACAGAATGGGACAACCTCAGGTCCAGATGTTTACAGATGCTGCACAGAGGAGAACATTCATTTTTTAAATAAAACTGGAACAGTTCCTCAGTTAAAATGTTTGATGTGTTTCCTGTGAATAAAATATGAGTTTATGAGGTTTTCAGTTTTTATTTACGTTTGCTTTGAGACGTTTCTTGAACCAGTCGATGCTCAGCCTCAGCGTTGTTTCTTTTCTGAATATTAAAACTTCCTCTGTGTTCAGGATGTTTGAAAGCAGAAGAGCTGCTCGGTGTTCGAGCCGTCTAAGCCTGACACGCTGAGCAGCTTCTGACTGCAAATATTTGAAAGAACCTTCAACCCTAAAGCAACTGAAGTGAATATGTATAAAAAAAAAACTACTTTTATACGTTCAAAGAGAAACCACAACCAGTGCTTATTACTTTAGTGTTGCAGAAGGCTTCATTTAGTTTCTTTATGCGTACTGGAGTATATTTCACCTGTTTTTATTCGTAGTAATTCAGAATAGTTAGCTTTTCCTTCGGCTTTCTGGGGCAACTTTTCGAGTCAAGATTTAACATTTTTCCTTTTTGGGCTTCACATTTCCACCCCGGTGGATGTCCTCGTTGATCATCTGTGCCGGTTTTATCCTGGTCAGGGTCTTGGGGGCTGAAGCCTGTCCCGAATGTCCTCCAGCTGCCTGGACAGAAGCCGCAGGTTACTGTCTCGTTTGACACCTGAGACGTCTGTGACAGTTTCCAGCTCGCTGCCAGAAACAGGAAATGTAATAAACAGGCAGGCGAACCTGGAGGAACATCTATAACCATGATCGAGCTGAGATACTGGTTGAAGACTGAATACTGAAATTAATTACTTCTAAAATTAGCAAAACAATCATTAAAAGAGAAAAAAAACAAAGGAAGATTGTAACTAAAAGCTAAAGTTAGCAAAACAACTGCTAAAACCTCAAATTAATAAAACTGAATCTATAAACTAAAATAAAAACAAACAGTATCTAAAAGATTAAATTACCCAAACCTTAACTAAAAGCTAAAATCAGTAAAAAAAAATATTATATTATTAGAAAACATTAGAAAATATTAGAAAACAACTTTTCTGAAAGAATTAAAGGAACCTGGAGGTATTTCTGTGAGAAAATGTAATAAATGTGGTGAAATAATTTAAAAGTTTGAAGCTTTTTTGATGTATGGATGGTTAGAAAAACACAAAACGTGCAGAAAAAATTCAAACCAGAAACAGGAAATGAGGATTTATTCCCCTGATCGGAACCAGCTGCTTCACGTCCGTCACGTTTCTCCAGGAAGTTTTGCATTTTTCTTTGAATCGTATCTGATTCTGCAGGCCGAGCAGCCCGACGCTGGGAAGAATGGAGGCTTTACATTTATTTTATTCTTTAAAATCATGACTGAAGTGGCCAAAAAGAAACAAACTGATAACGTTTGGGGTTCAGAAAAGTGACACCTCTGCTGTAGCTGAGAGACAAACTCGTTGTTACAGAGTTTATTTCCAGGCAAACCTCATTTTTCTTTTTAAATCTGAGAGCTCACTTAATCACGTGGTGATTTAATGTTTCAGCCTGAAGAGTTATGAGCTTTCCGCATCCACTCGGACGACAGGGAGCTTGTAATTTCTTGCTGCTTCATAACGAAGCGAATGTGTCCTGGAGGAGCGTGGACGCCGTAAACCGGGCCGTCCATCATGTGCTCCGGGGCGCCGGCGGGCCATCAGGAGCAGCTGGATCCCAGATTTCCACTTTGGAAATTAGAGCTGCTAATTATCGGGCTCCTGTGCACGACGGGAAGGCTTTTAATGGACTTAATTTACTTTTATCATCTTGGAGGGAAGTGCAGACTGTTGCTGTGACACAGGAAGACAAAACAGATCTACAGACCTTTTCTTCTCGTGTTACGGTCGTTTTAAGGCGGGTTCTTCTTTAAGAATGTCAGGATCGGTGGAGACAACGGAGGAGAACCCAGAGAGCAGACTCATCTTAAAAAGAAACTAATTTATTGAACTAAATTAACAAAATAAAAGCTGACGTGGCAGCACAAGAAAACCAAAACAAAATCCTAAATTTAGGAATAGGACAAGGACCAGGACCAGGACCAGGACCAGGACCAGGACCAGGACCAGGACCAGGACCAGGACCGAGCAGAGCAGAACAATGAACCAGCAGAGTAGTAGGGAAAGTGACCGGGTTTTAAACACTATAGATAACGAGATAAGTGGGAACAGGTGAGCGATACAAATTGTTGACAGGTGGCAGAATTTTTTTTTTTATTTGTATATATATATATATATATATATATAAATATATTAAATAGATAGATATACAGACCATCACAAACCACACTCCATACCAGTAAGTGGCGGTAATGCAACTAAAAGTTTGTTGCCAACCGCCAGGAAATACCAAGAAGAAGAAGAAGAAGAAGATGGGCGTGGCAGACAGGTAAGAGAGTGACAGGCCCGGTCCCAATACTCGCACTTCCACCGTCGTGTCCTTCAAATGCTCATTCATGCTGAAGGGTTCGAGTGTGTCCCAGTTCTCCGGAGTGCTCTTTAGCCTCGCCCCCTTTGTGTACTACATCCGGCCTTCGCGGACTTCGGCAAAGTATTTACCCACAATTCCTCGCTGCATGTGACGTTTCGTTTTTTTTTTTTTAATTACCTCCATTGACAATGAAAGGGTTTTGAATTAAACGGCAGAAATATGGCGGCGGTGACAGAGGGAGCTGCGTCTGTTACAAAAAAAGCAGTTTTTAAATGTAAAGTATTGAAATAATTCTTGTTTCACTCTGCTGTACATGTGTGAATACGATCAACAAGTCAGAACAAAACACATCTGAACAGCCAAATATCTCCTGCAATGACTTTGGAAAGCAAAAATAACTAAACTGTACTTTTAAAATTACACTGGCAGCTTCATAAAATACCAAAACAGAGGCACAAGTCGATGACGTAACCCGTGCTGTCCCAGTTCTCCAATGTCTGCTTGTAACGCTTCATAGAGGGGCGCAGGGTGGAGGGCGAGGGTTGGGACCGGGCCAGGGACTGAGGAGGAGGAAACAAAGACACGAACCACAAGAACTAAACTAAGACAAAGATAACTGAACAAAGACTGAAACAGAAAACATGAAGACAATAAACTGAAACAGAAAACCCGACAAAGAAAACGCTGCTGAATCTTTCCTGCTGGACTTTGAGCCACTCGTTAAAATGCTGCCAGCAGCAGAAAAACAAACAAGCTTCCAGCTGATTAAGTTGGATCTTTTTTTGCTTTTCAAACCTTCGGAGAACAGTTGGAAGGCGAGCGCATTAAACACAGCGGTTTGTTTCACGCTGCCTGCTTTGCATGTAAAATGTTTACAAATGGTTATTAGTGTTTTATTTTCAGCCCAGGGAGAGTTTGCTGAGTGTGCTGCTTTCTGCTCCTTTCTGCTCCTGCTGTAAAGTTTTAATTACCCCACGGCTGCAGGTTCTGATGAGCTGCAGAATCAGAAGCGTCGATCGGATGTCTGTTTCAGGTTCACAGCTGAAAGGTCATCTGGATGGATGTAAATATGACTGGGGGGCAAAAGTCAAACATTCAGCATGCGTGCTTTTAATTTGTTAGCTATGAACTTTATTTTCTGTTCGTTTGGTTCACAGAAATAAAACTTGTTTCGTGCACCGGCGTCCAAACTTTTATCACGTGTTTGCAAACTGCTTGTTCAAATAATCCTCGATAAAGAACAGAAGAAGGAGAATCATTCGAAGATGGAAAACTTTTAGTTTTATGCAACTATTCTCACATGAACCAGAAAGAAGACTGAGTTCTAAGTTCAGCTGACTTTAAATGAAAGAATCGATCTGTCTGTCTGATCACATCCTTCTGATGAGGAGGAAATAATTCTGGGTTTCTTACTGGAAGCCGTTCTGCACAAACAAAATGCTGTAAGTAAATGTTCTCGTGTTAATCAGCTCTCTGATTGGAGGCCGAAATGATCCAGACGCAGCTGCACATCCATCACCTGCTCCCGCTCCGATGGGAACTGATGACATCAGAACCGAACCCGGCGTGGCCGTGCATCATGTTTTGGGAGCTTTGTTCCTTCTTGTGTCCTTCACTCGGATCAGTTCCTCTCTGCTGGAGACAAGAACAAACCTTTCTGTTCCACACTGACCAGGAGAGCGATCCGTTAACAGTTTCAACCTCCAGCCGCGACGTTGGACACTTCAGACGCTCCGACACGCAAACAAACCTGTTTCAGATGCTGCCGGTGATGAAGGATCTCTGCTGAATGAAGTTCATCTTCATCTGCCTCTTCTTTAAAAAACAGGTCAGAAAATAAAAAGGCGAGAAACAAACCGTGTCGGCCATTTTCATGAGTTCACAGTTAAATGAAAGAAAGAAGACAGATCTCCTGCAATCTGTTAGTGCTCCGGGTAAGTGCTTGAGATGACTTTAAGATTAGACTGGATTAGACGTTAACCTTGTAAGAAGGAAACTCACAAAATGATACATGAAGCAGATAAATATCTGTTGACTGTATTGGATTAATTGCTCGGTCTTAACTCGATTATAAAGTTTTTAATTAAGAGAAAAATAAAGCAGATATTTTTTTTCATCAACTGAGCAGGAAGTGTTTTCAGATTAGAAACTCAGAGGTGAAATCTGACCTCTTTAACCCCTCCGAAGCCTTATTTAACGGAGTGGTCAAAGAGTTTTAGACCCGCCTACTTTCTGGCAAGGCCAAAAAGTGGGCGGGCCTTTTGGGTGGGCAGCTCACTTCTTTTTTCTCTCTTTTTGACCCCTAATTAATTTTAAATCATTAAAGAAGGTTCTAGGCTACCAATTAAACCACATAACTAAATGATTTAAACACTACGTCTGATTTTAGAAGCTTATATTGTTTGAACTGACCGTTCGTTATAGTTTTTATATATTTGGCTTGTCTCAGATGTTTTACATGGCCGCCAAGGTTCACTCGGTCCAGTAGGATCTGTTTGTAAAGACGTCTGAGGTAAATCCCTACATCGTCCCCACAGAACTCCCTCTGTGTTACCTAACGAGTCCGAGTTCTGGGAATCTGAGCTGTACGAGAAAAATACCCAGAATTCTTCTCGTCATCTCACTTTTTACAGTTTTATTTTTATTCATTTTCATAGTGCATGACAGAAAACTACATCTTTATACGTCGTTAAGAAACAACAGATAAATAAACAAAATAACTGTTTCCATCAAGAACATTGGTCAACACAACTAGGCACTAATTAATCCAGAATCTTGGATCTTTTCAAATAATTTAATTTGTTTAATTTAAGATCTCGTTATCGCTTGAAATATTCCTCAAGATGTTTCAAATTAAATGATTTGATTTGAAATAATCGAGATTAAAACTGTATTATAACGGCCACGAGTATCTGCTGCTGTTTGCGGGTCAGAAACAAACTTTGTTCCAGTTTTCTGTTTATTTTACAAGATGGATTAAATCTGGTGCCACCCACCTTCAGTCAGGCCCACCTGGAAGCTCGTTTCTGGCTCTGCCGCTGCTTAACGTCGATAAAATCCGACCCTCGGAGTGCCGTATGGCCTTTCCCGCACCGTTTACACATTTATTTCAGCAGTAATGACAGAAAGCCAAACTGAAAAGTGGAGGCTTTGTCAGAAATGGGCTGTGAGCGCAGCGGGGGGGTCGGGGTGAGGTTCTGATTGCCTCCATTATTACCTCTAAAATCAGAATGTCAGCCAGCGTGAGGAAACTGGTCCCACTGTGATCGCTCGTAATTACAGGATCAGCTTTTGTGTTTCAGCACCAGCAGAGAGAAAATTCCAGCTTGGTTTTATTTTCCGATCATTTAAAGAAAACTTTCACAGCTGTAAGAAGAGCGCCGGTTCTGGTTCAGAGCTGTTTTTAAGGTTTAAGGTCTGATTCGGCTCGTTTTAAAGGTCAGCGCCGACATCTTTCAACGTTTTTCTGTCAAAGTCTCAGCTTCAGAGCTTCTTAAAAACACCAGTTTTAGAACAACAACAGGGAAAAAAAAGATTCTGCTCATTTTAACGAACTGCAAAGTAAAGTTTTATACTTTTTATTCAAAGTTTGCAGTCATTTTATGTGCTTTAATGTGTTTGTACATAAAACAAGTTTAAACCAAATGGACCTTTGTCACATCCTAAAAACATCTGTCACATCTGTCCAGTTTACAGCTGGCAGGACCAGTTTTTTAATTCTGTTTGAGAGTTCAGTCGTCAGGATTTATTTACAGCCACGAACTGTAATTTGTTCAGGTTCAGGTCGCTCTTCCTGAACGAGCTCCAGCGACTCGTCTGACCTTCTGTCTCTGAAAATAATCTGCGGGCATCAGCGACTCCTTTCAGATCTTTTTCACTTTTAGTTTCAAATCGAGGAAATCTGCGACTGTCATGAACGGCGGAGACGGAGGCGAACCCAGAGAGCAGACTCATTCTTGAAAACTAAAAGAAACTAATTTATTAAAATGAAAACAAAAACACCAACTACAAACCAGGAACACAGGAAAACACAGGACAAGGACTAATGAATGATGATCTGACAGAGAGGTGGAGGAAATGACCAGGTTTTAAAACACAGAGGATGATGAGGTAAGTGGGAACAGGTGAGTGATAATAATAGCTGACAGGTGGAGATGGGCGTGGCAGGAAAACAGGTGACAAAGCTGGGAGATGAAGATGAAAACAAACACAGACACACGATAACAAGATAACAGAATAAAATAAATAATAAACACCAACTGAAACATAAAAACGACAGACTGAAAACCAAAAACCCAAATCCTGACAGCGACAACTTCAATAAAGAGTAAAAACATTAAATGTGACAGAAACTGAGCTCAAACGGGGCGTGGTAGTAGCTGATATTCATCCCTAACACGCTCTCTGAGCTCCGGCTGATGAAGCCGTTAACCATTAGAGTTAATTGTCTGTTTGTTAGTAAAACTGGTTTAAGATGGCTGCCACAGCTAACCAATCTCAGCCAACACACAGACGGCTGGAATGATGTCATATTTACAGATATTGAGCTAAGATTTGATGTTAAAGTAGCTGAGAGTCATTAGAAACACATATTCTGAGGGCGAACAGCTTACAGTACTGCATTAGATTTTATTTCTGATTTTAGTTTAAACTCTGGTACGAAAGGCGGCGGGCGACATGCATTCCTTCGATATTAAGGTACTTTTTCCCTCCTCTCTTTTTGCTAGCATCGTTTAAATCTTCTGTAAAAGTCAGTAAAGAGTTTTAAAACCAAGAATAAACGGAAACGAACTCAGCGTGAAGTCAGCTGCTAGTTTTCATGTCCAAGAAAAAAAAGGTTTCAGTGAGACGTCTCTGTGGGTTAATTACAACAAGTGTCGTCTGAGATGCTAAAACAAAAACAGATTCAGTGAAACCGAAACAAATGACTTGGTTTAGCAGCTTTGTAACGCTGCCCATCATCTCTCCTGAGTAAATAAAACAGATTTCACACCGAAGGAAGCAAACGTGAGGAAATATGTCTAAAAAGCTGCAACGACTTCTAATTAATCTCCTTCGTGTCTGCAGAGAAAACCTTGGTTTAAATAAAAACAACAACTTATCACCATTTATAAGGCAGAGCAACAAGCATTAAAGAAGCCGAATGTGCGGCTCGGTGGTAAACAGCCGAAGAACGTGCTGATCTCCTCCAGCCTGGAGGGACGGGTTCTGATCCAGAACCACTAATGGACCTGCAGAAACCATTAATACGTCCCAACACAACTAATGCAGCTAATTGGAGCAGGAATGCAACAGAAGCTCTCGATAATTTTAACCAAATCCTTTTAATTGGGATTTTATTTCATGCCGGCTGAAGATCATCGTGATTCTCTGTTAATGAATATAGGTGACATTTAAGGTGACGTCTGCAAGATAATTTGCCTAAAACTCGTTAGTGTCAGTCGAGGTGGAGATTCTGGAGAACCCAGTTTGCAGTCTCATGATGAGGGTTTAAAGCAGGAGTCTCCAATCCTGGTCCTCAGGGCCACCATCCTGCAGGTTTCCCTTGTTTCTCTGCTCCATCACACCTGATTCAGAGGTTAAATCACCTCTTCATGTTCTGCAGAAGCCTGTTAATCACCCATTGATTTAAACCAGGTGTGTTGGAGCAGAGGAACAAGTAAAACCTGCAGGATGGAGGCCCTGAGGACCAGGACTGGACACCCCTGGTTTAAAGGAATTCTAATTTATTAGAAATAAAAGAAGGAAAACAAAAAGCTGATGAGGCGGCACAAACGAAACTAAATACAAAGATGTAGCAAACGTGAGCGGAACCAGACAGCAACGAACCAGCAGGTAAACGAGATGACCGGGTTTTAAAAGCAGAGGGTCATTAGGGGAAGTGGGCGCAGGTGAGTGATTACAAACGAGGAGCAGGTGGAGATGGGCGTGGCAGGTAAACAGGTGATATACTGAGGAGAAGAGAACGATGACAGGAACACAAGAAACATAAACTATACAAAGATAAAACATGAAAACAATAAACACAAATCAAACCCGAACAGTTTGTAGTTTTAAAAAATGAACAGCAAAGAAAACAGGAAGTTTGATTCAGACCAACAAATTAAAACACAGTTCAAGATATTCTGTTAAACTGGGTTTTAATTTGTTGGTTCTATAAATAAACGGGAAGCACTCAGAGAGCTTGAACCGTCCGTCGAGGCCACAGCGTGATCCGGGTCAGGATCTGGATCAGAACCAGAATTTAACCCAACATTTCCTGAACGTTTCATCCAGATCTGCTCTCCAGTTTTTACCTGATCAGACAAACAGAAGGGTCACATGTCGGAGCAGAGAGGAGGTTTTAGCTGAGGGGTCACCTGTGACCTTTGACCCCATGGGTCTTGAAATCAGCAGTGATCACCCCTGACCCAGGAGCTGTCTAGCTGCAGATTTGAAGCTGATTTTAAAGCAGCTGTTTTGATGTTTGAAATAATTTGGCTCATTTTTTTTTTTTCCTGTTTAGAGAAAAATCAATTTGGGCTCCGTCCCTGAAGCAGAACCGGGGGACTCGCAGCCAGAACTTGATTATGACAGCACATTAGCGCTGTGAGGTCTCAGCCCAAAACCCATTTAGTTTAATTAGTGATGAGTGTCAGAAGTGATCAGGAAATAAATCATCGATGAGGCTCAAAGATTTCTCCTGATAACCAAGATTAATTCTTATAAACATCTCCTAAAACGCTCTGAGCTTCATTTACCTTCAGTTCAATCTGTTTTTTATTCATTCCTGTTTTTATTCTCATCTTTTACTTATAAAAAATAAATGTTTGCAGAACTTTATTCAACCCGGTGTAATCCTGAAGACAGCTAGAAATAACTCAAAGGTTTAAAGCTAAATAAGTAAAAACATAAACTACCAGTTCAGTGAAATAAGTTGTCTACAGGAGCCTAAAGTGAAAAATAAATATAATAAAATATTGATAAAATATCTCTTCATGGTGTCAGCTTTTTCTCTCCTGACAGAAAACAGTTTGGAGGAAAAAGGTTTAAGAAAATCTTGAGCAGATTCCCATCAATGTTTGATAATTATCATATTTATTTGATGCTTTCAGGGTCTTTATAAACAAATATACAACAGTTTTGTTGTTTCTGAGTCCGGTCTTTGAGGGACGGATTTAAGTTTTATTAAACTGATTCGACTCCAAAATCAGAGGCGCCCACGAGGCCGAAAACGGCTTCCTTTCTGTTGGAGCTTCAGCTTCATGTGATGAAGGCCTGGAGGGACAATCTTGTTGTCCTTCCAGGTCGATCCTCTCTCCCGTTCCTTCCCCTCGTGTCCGGCTGCGGATCCAGAATTATCCAAATGAAAGACAATTAAAACGTGTCACACACAATTACGTTCAGCATCCTCGCCTCTGATTGCATTCTGCAGAGCAACACGATGCTTCCTCTCATTCCTGCTGAAGGGTCGCTGTTAAAATAAAACTGCAGTTCACTCATATTCATATTTAAATCTGTTTTATTCAACTAAACCGTCTCACCTCCACTTTGTTTCACGTCGGCACAACTAAAAATATGAAACTCAGGCAGAATTAAGATGAAATAAATGTGTTGGGTTTGCTGCCTGTAATGTTTTCATCTGTTTCTTTGGCTTTTAGAGTCAACCCAATCCAAGATGGCCGCCACAGCCAGCACATAGACGAGTATAACCCGGGTGGTAGTAGCTGAACGTCGAGGAGCGGCGCCGACGTTCAGCCTACCCACCTGCTGAGCTCTCCATCTTTAATATCCGCCTCGACGTAAAGACCGGCGTTATCCCCTCCGACTCCTGGAGACCTTTTCATTAAAGCTATTTTAAACTTTAACGAAGCAAAAAGAAACTAAAACTCTTCATGAAAGGAAGCAGAGATAATCCAACGTGTTTCAAAACAGGAATACTTTAATCTCATCCAACTTTAATTTAATAAGACTGAACACAAACAACTTCCACTAAAATCTTATTGAGGATCAGATCCTTCGAGGCGTATTTATCCCCAAGTTTCGGGTTCGAGCTGAAAAAGAAAATGTTTTTCCACCTTTAATCTCTAACAAACCTGGTTTCTGTGAATAACTTCCCCCTAAATTCCTGGTGTTGCAGCATCTAATGGTTTTTATATGAAGCTTTTATTGCAGGAAAACATTCGTCGAGCTGCTTTTCTTGTCAGAGAGGAAACATTAGGAGGATTTAAGGGATTATATTCAACACATCCCGTGACACCGGCTCTTTAAATTGGAAGAATAGATCACATTTGTTCCTAATTGCCCCCAAAAAACCTGAAACAACACGTTCAAGTTCCTATTTTTTTAAAATAATAATAAAATAAAACGTTTACTGCATCTGTTCCTGAAAGACAGGAGGAAGCTGCAACAACAAGTTCATCACTTCCTGCTGGTTTTCTACATGTAGTTTGTCTTTTTATATAATAACTTCTTTACAACGTTTCCAAAGTTTCCAGCGTTGTGCTTTTCCTGTTTGTTAAAAATATAAAAACACAACTAATTATCTGCTGGTTTAACGTTTAAAATAGTGTGTGGGACTTAATGATGCACAGAAATAAAAAACTAAAACAAATTAAAGCTTGAAAACTTACAGTAAATCTTAAAAAAACAAACAAATCTGAAGCAAAGAAAAGCAGTAAATGAGTCTCTGACTGAGCTGTAGCCATCTTTGTTTGGTTTTACACACACACAGAAAGGGAAAAGGTGGCGTTCATCATTTCAGTAAATTATTTTAGGATCTTCTTCGTTTCCTGGAAGACGCCGACAGGAACCTGGATGATTTGCAGCTCAGTTCCTCGTCTCTGGTCCCTCAGATACAAAATATATTTCTTATCTTTACAGAAGAGGAGAGCTCTGTGATTTAATTTTTCAATTTCCTCCTTTTTTCAGACCCGACATAAACGCAGCTGTCCCGTGTGACGGGGGGGGGGGACGAGCGGAGCAGCAATTAGAAGACTGGATCCCATTAGCTGTCAGAGTCGACACCCGGCCATTAAAAACTCCTCGGTGTTTAAAGCTGGCGTTAAAGTTCCCGTGTGTCCCATCATCCCATCACTTCATTAAAACGTCATTAGCAGGGCAGCTGCTGAAGCCAAAAAATAAAAAAAAACTGTTCCTGTTCAAACCGTCTCCACTTGATGCAGAAAACCTGACGGAGCGGCGATGAGAACGGTTCTGGTTCTGACCGAGGAGTTCAATGATTTACTGCAGTGGCGGAGGGCCTCCATCCTGCAGGTTTTAGATGTTTCTCTGCTCCTCAGCAGGTCTTCATGTCTGCAGAAGTCTGTTAACCAGGTGAGTCAAAGCAGAGAAACATCTAAAACAGGGGTCTCCAGTCCTGGTCCTCAGGACCTCCATCCTGCAGGTTTTAGATGTTTCTCTGCTCTTCATGTTCTGCAGAAGCAAGCAGGTTTATTAAATATGAGGTTCATGGGGCTGCAGCCAACCTCACAGGACGTGGACACAAGAGGAAATGCTTCCCCGGGTGGGCGGAAGGAAAACGGCCGAAGAAACCGTCCGAAACTGCTGAAGTCGAGATGTGTCAGTGTTTGATCACACCGTCCGTCGAGTTTTAACTAATCATGGACTCCATGGAAGAAAACCAGACAGGAAGTCCCTAAAATACAAAGTTTCTGAGAAAAAACTGGAAATCAACAAGTTTATCTGCATCTGTACGTCTAGAACAAGGGTGTCCAATCCTGGTCCTCAGGGCCTCCATCCTGCAGGTTTTACTTGTTCCTCTGCTCCAACACACCTGATCTGAATCAATGGGTGATTAACAGGCTTCTGCAGAACATGAAGAGGTGATTTACCCATGAATCAGGTGCATTGGAGCAGAGAAACAAGGAAAACCTGCAGGATGGAGGTCCTCCAAGACCAGGACTGGATGCCATTGATTGACAGGACGAGACATTTAACCAAATTAAGACATGAGGAAAAGAATAAATGTTCCATCCTTCTGTTTATTTACGGGTTTCAGAGACTTCACGTTCAGAATGCAGCTTCCTGTAAATGTTTTTACCCAGAGGAGCCCTGAATGAAACAGAGTGTGAGGCCGTATCTTTAGGTAACCATCCTTTCTCAGTGACAGGTTGGTTGGTTTCAGGTGCTTCCTATGACAGCATCTAGTCAAGCCTTGAGATTCAGTTTATGTTATCTGAAACGCAGTCATCAGGTGCTTTTTTCCAGCTTCCGAGATCCGAGCAATCTCCAAACCAACTCCAACCCTCCTGGCTCGACCTCTGACCTTCCTGGAGCCATCACCCTCCTCCCAAAACTCCTCAACAAGAAGAAACCGGTCGGCACTAAAATCCTCGTTGATCCTCCCTGTGAATAAACCACTTCTTCCTTCTTTCTGTCGTCTGTAAACTAACTTCTGGTTAATAATAACACGGAGCTGTTAAAGCACAAAGTAGAACAGGAAGACAAACTGGGAGCCAGGATGCTGGAGCAGATTAAAGAGATTTTTATGGGTAAAATATCGTGTAAACGTGTCCTGGATGAGCGTTTTGGTTAAATGAGAGGATGAAAAAGCACAAAGTCTGCAGGTAGAAGGTATGAAACAGGAAAACAATGAATGCTAAAATAAATGTAACATTTCATTAAGTCTGTGAAGAGTTGACAGGAAGTGAGAATCTGAGATTTCAGCTAAATTTTATAAACACAAAACACCAAAATAACCAGATCGGCTGGTTTTATCAAACAGACATCTGGCTGCTTCAGTCCTTTACTCAGAGTGTGTGTGTGTGTGTGTGTGTGTGTGTGTGTGTGTGTGTGTGTGTGTGTGTGTGTGTGTGTGTGGACTTGTATTTGATACATTGTAGGGACCAAAGCCTGGTCCCCACGAGGAGAAATTATGTTTTTGGGTTAGGGGTTCGGTTTAAGACTAAGGTGTGAATTGAGTTTAGGTTTGGTTTAGGGTTAGGTATGTACTGGTAATGGTTAGGGTTAGGGTAAGGGTCAGGGTTAGGCTGTAGAAATGAATGGAAGTCAATGGAAAGTCCCTGCAAAGATAGAGAGACATAACGTGTGTGTGTGTGTGTGTGTGTGTGTGTGTGTGTGTGTGTGTGCGTGTTAAAGCAGAACCAGCGAAGTGTGTCCCTGCCTTGTTTCTCACCACAGAGGTGAGCCGACCTGCTGCGAGCTAATTAGGTTTCGTGGGAGAAGAGATCACGAGAAGATTTGTGTTTGTGGGAAAAAAAAATCCCTCCGTTGGTTACAAACGAGGCGCCGGCAGAACGCCAAACAACTGGCGAAGGTCGGGAAGCGTCCGCCGAGGTTTCCTCCTCAGGTATCTGTGGCTCCTTCACCTGCGGGGCCTAATTAGTCCTCATTTGGGAGGAAGAAGGGTTAGGAGGAGGTGGGGGGGCACAGAGACGGCTGGTTTTACTCCTCTGCAGTTTTCCCAGGAGTCAGATGATAACATCTTCATTATCGGCCGAGACGAGCCTCGGGACAAGACCTGAGACAGGACTCGGGTCCTCCGGAGGGACGGAGGGACGGAGGGACGGACGTTTATTCAGGTCACAGAAAAATAAATAAATCAATCAAATATTATCCAAAGGTTTAAGGTTTGTCTCCCTTCAGACTGTTTGTTTCAAACCCCTCAGACTGAGTTTAATTATTAAAACATAAGATTTACCGTTTGTTGCATCAACATCCTCCTTTTTAAGATAAATATATTCTAGTCTAAACATTTGATTTGTTCCATTGTGAATAAGAAAATTGATTTATCAGATTTGCAAATCATTTCATTTGGTTTTTATTTACATTTTATGCTTCATCCAGCTTTTTCATAACCGAGGTTGTATAAAAATGTTTGTTTTTTATATATGTGCAGCTTAGATGACCCAACATGACATCCATCCATTTTAGTTTGAAGAAAACAGAACTAAGATGTAAACAAACTTCTTTAAAATCTGCAGACTCTCCCTCTAAAACTGCAGTTTGATGAAACGGTTTTATTCCAGGTGTTAATTTCTCCTGTTTGGTGTCGAATTAAAACACTCAGAGATTCTGTCGTTTCTCAGGTTTTGTCTGCAGTGAAAGAAAATGATAACAATAAGTTTGCGATGTTTTTAACGAAAGGAACAACAGGAAACGGGTTTTCTGAAGGTGTCTTAATTTGACTGTTTCACACGCTGAGCTCTCGGGAGGAAAAACTCCCTTTTGTTAAAAGATTAGACGGCGTTCCAGTGATTTCCTCAGATCTCAGCTCTCTGCAGCTTCCAGCCTGAAGATTTAAATGTCAAACATTTCTAATCAGAGTATTTATGTCCTTGATGTTGATAACTATCATTTCTCCTGGCTCAGGAAGGGAAAGCTGCCATATTTCTGCTTAAAGCTTCTGCATCGACCTGTTCAGGTGCACAGCTTCAAGCAATTCAAGATGGCTACCACAGCCAACACAAGAATGGCTCACACTGGATGTTACAGCTTGTGATGCTGCCTGACATCAAGGTTTGACTAAAGAGACAACAATTATTAATATTATTTCTCAACATGAGATATAAAACTATAACATGAAAGGTGGCGGGTGATATGCATTCCTTCAGTGATGTCATATTTCCTGGAAACAGTCAGTCCTCTGAACTGAATATTAAAAATCCTCTGATCCGTCGTGAAACCGAACAAAGGAGCTTGTTTCTAATTGAAGCGAGCGACCCCGAGAGATCCACAAGCTGCTACTGCTTCCTGCCAGCGCAGAGCAGCTCGGTTTCATCCTCCTCCGGCCTGAACGCTAACCGTCAGCCTTGTTGAAAAAGTGCAGAAGAAGCAGAAAGTCTTTTCCAGACGCGGCAAACGCCTCGTAAATCTTCTCTGTGCCGCGGAGGGATCTGAAGGAGCACGAGCCACGTTCCCCGCTGATCGCACCATCTGGCCTTCCTCCTTGAAAAGGCGGCGGCAGAGAGAGGAGCGCCTCTGCGGCTCGGACTCATCTCCAGGCTGGATTCAGCTGCTGGACCAGAGGCGATGAAAACAAACCTCAGCAGCCAGGGTTGGTCACTTGTGAGGAGTTCTTCTGAAGGAAACAGAGAAGTGACTCAGACCTGCCGTATTTACTGCATTAAGAGAAACAGAACAGAGAATTCTGCACCGACGTATGCATCAACTCTAAACGCCTCCAACGCTCGCCGTGCACAGAGCCCTGCAGGACTCTGCCTGAACGCTGCGAGCGACACGGCTTTGTCGTTTAACCAAAGTCGTACTCAAACATCACGACTTCTTACATATAGAAGGTGTAGTGTTGTTTTTTTGAGAAAATTGGAGGCTTTTTGCCACCTTATAGTCCGGAAAATACGGTATTCAGGAATTAAATAAAGACTTTACCCTGAACTGTATCAAACGGTTCAGTTTCCTCCAGTTTAACTGATATTAAAACATTTAAAATGTTGTATTTATTTGTTTAAAATAATCAACAGTTTGATTAATGCAGTGTGACCGAACCGGAGTCAAACTGGTTCAGGTTTCTGCCTCAGATCTTTGTCTGTTTGTTTGTGTTCTTTTTCTTTTTATTATTATTTAGAGCAAGAAGACGGGTTTGCAGCTCTCAGGTGTGGAGGACAGAAAGAGGCGAACCCAGTGTGCAAATTCATCCTGAGCTCAAAGAAAGAACTAATTTATTTTAAATAAAAAGAAAACCAAAAACGAAAGACACGAGGGGAACCAGGCAGCGCACGAAGCGACAACAAACCAGCGAGTGAAAGAGATGAGCGGGTTTTAAAGGCAGGAGGTGATTAGGAGAAGTGAGCACAGGTGAGTGATTATTAACTCCGGGCAGGCAGGTAAACAGGAACAACAAATCCAAAACTCAAAGAACAACTCAGACAAGAACCCAATCTTACAGTCGGCTAATTCTCCGCCTGTTGGACAATCGGACCTGAAAGAACTTGGCCTTCATCCCAGAAATATGAGCTCGCTTTGTCTTTTTATTACGCAGTTCTGTAAATAACCCGCGTTGTTTCTGTCCTCCTCAGTTTTCACCTCATTCATACGTTCACTCATGACTGGGTTTAGTCTCCTCTGGGTTTCTTCCAACGTCTCATTTCTGACCTTTAAAACATCTTTACAGAAAAACCCTAAAAATTAAAAGTTTTATTCTCAGAAAAATTAGTTATTAATATTTTATCTTCTGTAGAAAACAGGAAGTCGTCGTTCGGTTTTGATAAAAACTAATGTCTGCTTTCAAGATTCAGCTCAATTTTACACAAAACTTCAGATTTACAAAGAAAACTCTTTTTTTTTAAATATCATTGATTACAGATGTCTACAATCAGAAATAACTCCCTCAGCCCTTCACAGATCTTCATCCTAATGATGAGGAGTCTGAACGTCAGGAGCCGAGCTGCAAAATATGAGCCAAGAAAACGTCATAAAATGAGAACAAGGAGCAGAAAGAGCGCCGTGAAACGATGATCGAGGGCGATGAGCGGATGAAGATCAGGTGTAAACAAAGACAGATGTGAGAAGAAATAAACACAAACATAAAACTCTTGGATCACGAACCGGTCGGTTGAAATTCACACAATTAATTTAGTAAAAAAACATAAAAATCTTGATATTTTCTTGCTTTATTTTGATCACAAACGCTGCAAAACTAAACGATTTTGTCCCGTAAAAACAAAAGTCCCTGTTCAATTCACAAAATGTCCTCCTTTTCTACACGATAAATGTTTATTCTTCCTTAAATATGAGTGAAACAACAGAAAAACCCTGCACGTCTAACGATGCGTGCTGCTTTCGGCTTGTGATTTCATGAATTTGTGATTTTTTAATAAGCCTAAACCCTAAAACTTTCCACGGCGTTGTTCCTTTTCTCCGAGCCGAGCTCAGTCCGTGTAGCAGCACTGTTTGATGTTCTGGATTTATTTTTTTTAATACATCAAGCAAACCTTCCAAGCGTGGGCGTCTGCTGGAGGCGGAGTAATCCTCCTCGGTGGCAGAATCCAAACAGAACCAACATGAAAGGAGAGCACAATTATCCAGCTTTATTCCAGATCAATCCGACGCCACCGCCAATAAATGTAGAAATTCTGTCTGTTTTATTCTGGGACCACGTGGGCTTTGTCTTTGTTTCTGAGAGAGAAAAAAAAACTGTGTAGGCCCTGATCTGTCATTCTGACAGAGTCGATTCGAGCGCATATATGTGAGTCATCATGCTCAGGATCGTTACGGGTCCGTCTGAGCAGGTGACGGGACGGAGCTTCCGGACTCGTGGACGTGGAAACAAAGCTGCTGCTCTGACTGAACAGAACCTGAGCGTGCTGTGTTGTTTTCTGACCTCATTTAGAGTTTCGCCTTTTTATAACCTGTTAAAAGATTCGGCTGATTTCTGCCTCTGATCTCAGCCTGTTTGTCAAATAATCTTTTTTCTGCTGGTTGGACTTTTACTGGTTAAAAGCCCCAAAGGATGAATATTTAAACTGAAACCCTCCGAAGCTGAAAGGGACGGAGTTATCAACAGCCTCATGTGATCTGCTGAGAAGGCAGACCCTCCAGGATGTCACGATGTTGCGATCGCAACTGTTAACGCAAAATCAAGCAAACCCCGCAAAATCGCAACTTTTTGCAACTTTTCCTAAAACACAGCAACTTTCCCGCAACTTTAACCCAATATTTATTGTTTCTAAAGTGATTCGCCACCGTTTCTGCGGTCTAGTCTCTTCTTTGTGGGTTTGTGTAGCGTGGAATACAAAATAACCCCAAATAACTCAGGAAGAAG
>NC_051438.1:28116041-28124311 GCF_001649575.2 Kryptolebias marmoratus | reverse complement strand
AGAAGCTATCAAAGTTCTCAAATAAAGCACCTTTTGAGAATGTCAATGTTTGTTGGGAATTATCTTACAAAACTAGGAAGGATTTTTGGTTTAGATATTAAAAGTTATGGTTGTTTATTGATTTTAGTAAAAAAAAATCGCAACTTTTAGTAAAATGCCCGCGAAATCCTGGAGGAACTGAGAAGGACTCTCAGCTACTACCACGCCACAGTTTAGCTCAAACCAGCAGAAACACAAACACAGACGCAGGGAAATACGAGGCTGAGCATCAGACAGGGTTCTGATGAACGGAAAACCTGCAGGTTGAGACCAGTTCTCCCAGAAAACGAAGCTGGTTTCATCGTCTTTCTGCACAGAAAGGTACTTGAGGAAAGCAGAAGCGTGGCCGTCTTAGTGTGTTTTTTGTTTTGGGTGATGTCGGAATATTGTTCTGAAAGGATCTGGACTTAAGGACGAGGATGGCGAACCCAGAAAGACATAAAAAGGAAAACTATCAAAAACACGAACAGCTGACAAGAACGAGCAAAAGAGGGCGGTTTTAAAGAAATGGGTTCCAGCTGGGAACATGACAGGGAACAGGTGAGGTGGGAGTGGCAGGTAGAAGCTGAGGGACAGGTGAACGGTGACACAGGAAACACCAAGACAACCAGAGGACCATCGAGACAAAAGAAGAAAACAAAATTACCGTATTTTCCGGACTATAAGCCGCCTAAAAGCGTTCAGTTTTCCTAAAAAGAATTGACAGTGCACCTTTTAATCCAGAGCACCTTATTTATGTAAGAAGTCGTGATGTTTTAGTACGACTTCCAGCATTAAGGCTCAGTTATAGTCGCGCACGGTTCCGTGCACGGCGGTGGAGGAGTTTATACGTGATGCTTACGTCAGTGCAGTATCCTCCCGTTTCATTATCCTTGTCATCTCTCATAGAGGGATCAGATAAATGCTGATACAGGCGAACCAGCTCCGCTAGAGCAGAGAAATCCTCCATTTTGAATGGAGCAGCCCGCGGTCCACACAAAGTTACAAGAATTCGAAGGTGCAGACGATGCTCCGGTGCGCTTTATATATGACAAAAGTTTGAAAATGGACCGTTCATTGACAGTGCGTCCTACAGTGCGGAAAACACGGTACACAAGAATTTCAATCCAGAATAACCAAGAAATAAAGCTGAATTACAAAACAATGAACCCCCAAAAAACTCAAAAATACTTCAATCCCTGACAGGAAGTGGGCTCTCTCTGCTGACCTGGACTGGGACACTGTTGGACAGCATGTCCACCTCTGAGGAGGTCGAAGGTGAAGACGAGGGCGGACGGATTGAACCCAACTGGCTGAAGGTTCTCCGGATGTCGTGGGGCTGTGGAGGCTGGCGAGCCTCTTCGGCGCCTGGACAACCAAGACCCGGGCGGTGGTGCCCCTTTTTAAAAACGTGGTGGGGGATCGTGGAGTGTCTTCTACTCCAGGCCGTTTGGAGGGAAGCTCCAACCAATCTTCAGCCTTGTAGGGTCTCCGGGGGGTTGTGGGGGTCTGGCTGTCCAGTCTGTGGATCTGGTGAGACGTTTTAAGGAGTGCTGTGGGAGTAAACATCCTGAAATCATCACAACCATCAACACAAGTCACAGAGTGGTAAATTAAATAAAGGAGACTTCTCACTGAAGTCCTCGTCCTCATTTTCAGCATCGAGCCTCGAAGGTTTTCGCCCACGTTAGTCCTTTCGACCCGCTGCTCACAGAACAGAAATGAAATTAAGCTCCAGCAGGATGCTCTCACCTTCCCGGCTGCAGGTCCCTCACATCGCTTGGTGTGAAATTACCATTTTAAATTTCAAACCTACCGACACTGACAGCTCATTCATTCTGGGCTGTCACCTTTTAGCTAAACATAGAGCCGATCTCTGCCCCAACGAACTCGTCTGACAGGTGATGGAGGCTTTTTCTCTTTTCCTCTGCCACTCAGTCAACGAGGGAACATCCTTTCATACGGCACAATCAGCGCGCTCCGTTAGATACGCATTCAAAGCTTTTTTTAGCCGCAGAAATAAAAGCTCGTACGTGTGCGACTGAAAGAAGCCAAAGGTGAATCAGATTCTTCCCCATAAACACCCAAAAAGTCAGGGATTTTACAGGTTTGTTCGATTTAAACCGTCCTGAATTACCTCTTCTACAATAAAGCCTTTCCTCAAAGATGTAATCCACCTACATCCTGGAAAATTACCCTGATATCTGGAAAATATACGATTCTGCAGGGCTTTGGGCCATGTGCTCAATCAGAAAAGGTGTGATTTCAGCTCCTTTTTTAGTCAGAAGTTTCATAAGTTTGTGTTCTCGCTCAGATGTCCTGACAGCTTGGAATATGACCAGAAATTCCTGCCAAAGTTATTAAAAGCATGGGCTAAAATAAAAAAAAGATTACACTAAGTTAAAAAGGTTTCTGGTCTGAAAATAAAACAGAAGGTTCACAGATCAAAGATCGTTCTCTAAACATCAAAATTCACCAAAACAGGATGTTTTAAATTTCCTGGAAGAAAAACCAGCAGATCCGTTTAATGTCACAGAAAAAAAACAGTATTTTATTATAAAGTGTGAGTTTGCAGCACAAATAATTATCAAAGGCTCAGAGTTTCTGCATCTAATGGAAAATATCAGGCAGGATTTTTAGATTTCCAACCCAAGAAGGTTAGAAAAATAAAGGCCTAATCTCGTTGTTTTAAATGAAGCGAGGAGTGACCCAGTTTAGTTCAGATGTAGGTATCGGCTTCGATTAGAGGCGTTTTTTAGGCCACGTTTGGCACTTTAGGGAGGTGATGCAACGATAAGGTCTTATTGAAGCTGCGCCACGCTGTCAGCTTCTGAAGTCCCCCCCCCCGAGGCGTCCTCTTCCTCACTTATCGTGGCGAACTGCTTCACTATCTGCTGGATAAACAGCAGATCTGATCAGACGAGCTGCACGCGACACAAACGACGAGTGAGCAGGAAATGTTGGAAGGAGCAGCTTTATTCTGGCAGGGAAACAAGAAAAGGTTCAGCAATTACTTCTGTGGCATTTGTTATTTAGGCTCCACTCTAAATGCACCGAGTCGCTTCGCTGCTTATGGGAAAATCCCACGAAGTAATTTAATTGAACCGCTGCTGGCTAATGAAATAAATACTGTTTCTTTGTTTTGTGTGGCTGAGTGAAGAATGAAGCAGGAATTCATTTCAGCCTCTCATTTTCACTCCTAATCACTGTTTTATGGCTTTCCAGGCGAGCTTTGTTAATTCTGAATTCAACCACGTCTGGATTTTTGAAAAATAACCTTGAGAAGGGAATAAAAGAAGCGTGAATTAAGTTTCACCAATTCTTCAGTCTGGGACTCACTAAATATTCATGATGTGTAAAAATGGAAAAACAAGATTTGCTCTGATTGTTTTTTTCCAGCTGACGCTCTTTCAGATTATTTGATCTGAGGCCTTAAAGTTTGACTTAAACAAAAAATAAATCTGATTTCTCTTCACTAAGACAAGAGGAATGGTGTCATGGTGTCTCAGTACGGTAGCCCTGAATGGACAAACCAAATACTGGCTTTAAATTGTGCTTTTTGAGGTTTTTTGTGTTGGAGGATGAGAAGCAGGTGGAACATTTATTCTGCTCATAAATTTTAATTTCTTGTTCCTGTTTTTACTTTGCAACAAGTGGAAACAGACGAGTGACTGAAATAAAATAAAAATGACTAAAATCAGCGAATCAGAATTAGTTGCTGCTTTTTATTTTGGTTCAACAAAATAATTAAAAATATTAACTAACTAATAAAACTGTTAAACTCAGGTGTGTCCTCAGTCCTGGAATCAGTCAGTCTGCCTGTTTAAAGGGGGACAGGTAGTCACAGGGCTGTTTGGTATCATGGTGTGTAATACTATGAACATGGAGGACAGGGAGCTGAGGACAGAGTTGTCTCAGGAGCTCAGAAAGACAATGATTAAACAGCAGGTTGAAGGTAAAGACTGTAAGACCGTCTCCAAGCAGCTGGATGTCCCTGAGACTACAGAAGGTCCACAGGACTGGAGAAAACCTCCCTGGAGACATGTCCACAGGAGGATTTTTAAAAGTTTTTGTAAAGACTTCTCTCCTGAAGTATCTTCTCCTGTTCTGCAGCTGGAAGACGGCGAGCGGTGAGCTGTCCTCTGAGGAGACGTGAATGATTATTCATTAACATTTGATTAAATCGTTAGACTGATCCAGACTGAAATCACTGAAATGAACAATTGGGGGTTTATTTCCGTCTCAGCAGGTCAAACACAGCCGGTCTGAATGAGAGACGAAGACGAAGACAAACTGTGACCCATATTTAAAGGAGGAACAACTTCCTGTTGACACTTCTGTCCTTTAAAATACAGTTATTGTTTCGTTCCCATGACTGTAACTCCTCCTGAGTTTGACCTTACTATTTCCCTTTTTCAGATTCCAACACAAAACACTTCAGATTTTCTTCCATGAATTAATAAACCCATAAAATCTACATGTTTGTTGGTTTAAGATAACACTTTAAAGTTTGGACTCATTATAATTTACTAAAATATTCAAATTAAGCAGCTTCTCCTTGTTGCTTTACTCGCTGGTTTCCTAATTATTTTACCTTATGAAACATTGTTGATATTAAATCTGTAATAAAGTCATTATTGTAATGGATTTCCAAAGGTGAAAATGGTCAAACAGAGTTTTGACTGCTTGTCTCACTAATGATTTCTTCCAGCTTCAAATTAATGACTTTTTAGCCTCCGTTGGATTCGTAAGTCAAAAAGTAGTTTTTAAATTAATTAACCATCTTTCTCCTTTTTTTGAAACAAACCACTGAACCTGAGCAGCTCCGTGGACAAAGACCTACAACCTGCGGGGTGTGGGAATTAACCTGCAGCCGTGTCCATTTATTCTCCTACAGGCTGGAAATTAACTCCTGACAGCTGCAAACTGGGTGAATTGTCCACATTCCTGGATTTCAAGTTGTCTTCAAACCCAACTTTTTCAAATGAAGTAAAAATAAAATTTTATGTCACGGCAAGAACTTTTAATTAATTTTCCTTCCATAATTGTGTCATGGTGGTGAGATATAAATACTCCAATTGACAGCTCATGCAGAGCTGCACATTGCTGACTTAACAAGTTAGTTTAATATTTTTGTCCAACTTTTGCTGCCTTTGCAAAATGTCAGAATGTCACAAAAGAAAAAAAAACCCACTGAGTAAAAAAGCTGCCGCCACGACTGGTCAGACCAAAACCTGCCCAGTTACCACCATTTCTTTCTCCGATTGGCCTAATGCTCAATTTAAACCTAAAACCTGAGGCACATTTTCAATTTCAGCATTTTGATAAAGACTTTTAGCTCTTTTATGGCATTTTCTAAAAAGACAGCTAACATTATTGAAGCAAATCTGACCCAAAATCACGTCTGTAGTTACAGTTTATCTGAAACTGACTATTTATATTGTTTGTTTGTTTTTATGTGACACAAATAAAACAGATACTGATTCATTTCTATCATTTTGTGGAATCTACATCATAATGTGTTGAAAAATTGTCCATATGCTCTTGTCTGGAAGCTGATGTGTGATTCGGTTTCAGGTAAAGCTAGCTAACTGTTAGCTTTCTGTTGTTAACGTTAAACTGACACAAAAATGTTAAAAACTTGTTTTCTGAACTGACAAACATGAGCTGATAAACATCTTTCCATTATGTGTCTTTTTGTCAGTGTCTCTTTTTATTTATTTTAAAGCTACTTTTATCACTTTTATCATAAATGACAGCTAGCTTGCTCAGCTAGCTTGCTCAGCTAGCTTGCTCAGCTAGCTTGCTCGGCTAGCCTAATCAGTTAGCTTGATCAGCAATTTTCTTTTTGCACAAACCTTCTTATTTCAACATTAAAATGTGATATAAGTTTACAAACAAAGTAAAGATAACAATGAATGTTTTGGTTTAATTTTGATTTGTTTGTAAACATATTTTTTACCTGTTTTAAGTTTGAAGCACTTTCATATGACTTAGCTATGCATTTCTTTGTATTTCTATTTTGTCTAACCTTTTAAATTTGTTTATAAACACCGACAAAAGATACTGAATTGTCTTGTAAAAGTTATTTTAGGGTTTGTTTGAATTGTTTTTGTAAAATAGGAAGAAATCGTTTTTTATTCCACAGCTGAACTTTCTGGATTTTTATTCAAAAAAACATTCCAAAAAAATAAATAAAATAAAATTTTCTGCTTATTCAAGGTTGGGTCACGAAGGCAGCAGTCACCAAATCTCACGACCGAAGATGAGGGTTAAATGTTGATTTAAATTTTTTGCTTGTAACTTTGTCATGGTGCCATCTTGACCAGGTGAACTGAACAAAGAGATGTTAATCTCAAGAGACTTCCTGGTTAAATAAAGGTCAAAAAAAAAAAAATACTGCAAACGAAACCGTCCATCCGTTTGTCCATGTCCTGCTCCTTCCTCCCGTCCTCCACCTGAGACTGAACTCGCCTCCATCGATCTGTTTGGAGGAACAACATCTCGTTTTGAACCATTTTTCTGTTTCCTGTCGAACTGGGATCCAGATTGTTTGTTTGTCCTGTTAGGTTTGGGTTTGACCTCCTTTGCTTTGAGCAGGATGCAACATCCTGACAAATAACTGGATTATTTGAACTAATTTGATCTGTAGGCTCCCATCATCACAATGCAGAGGTCAGCTTCGTTTCCATCTCAGTTTGGACGGTTGCTACGCAACTCCGGGATCGCTTTTCTGATGGCTCGAAATAAGCCGTCTTTATTTCGTTTCTGAAGTGACATCGGAGGCAGAAGCAGCTGAGAGCCTCGGATGTTCTGTCATCTCCTGCTTGTTTGCTCCAGGATCTGCGGTAAACCCCTGATGAAAATTAGTTCTCAGCTAAAAACCTTCAAGAAATGTCAGTTCTTGAGAAGCTTGGACCGGAGCGACACTCTCACAACGAGAGGAGACATCTCCATTAAATCCTCACAAAACTGGAAAACTTTTCAGCGTTTTATTAGATCAGGAGAGATTTGAGTCATTCGGATAAATCAAATCAGATGTTTTAATTGAATTTTCTTTTCTTTTCTTTTCCTTTGATTCATAAACCGCCTCCATCTCCAGTAGGTGCGACAAATAAAACATCCAGGAAACTAATTAATGTTTTTTATTATTAACATGACAGCTAATTATTCAGGAGCTTCTCTGACCACAACCAGAGTAAAAACAAAACAAAAACAACCTGAATGAACCTTTAATGTGTGTAAAACCAGAGATCAGCAGGAATTTAAATGTTTTAATCAGTGGACTGAGGACTTTTGTTTTATTTTGTCTTTTAAAATAAAATAAAACACATTTGAGACACTGTTGGACGTCACAGCTGGACGTTAAGCTTTGTTTGTCCTCCATCTTTTGTCGGATAACCTGGAAAATAAGCGACGTACCAACTTCCATTCTGGTGTGCGGCTGGGTTGCCAGATCAAAACCCAAGATGGCTGCCACCACATATAAATATATATGTGAACCGGCCACCCCATTTATTTTTTTATTTTGAAGCGAAATAAAAACAAGACAGCAGAGTTTCCTCAGACGATTGGAGCGACTTAAGATGGATTCATGGCGGCTCCGGAGATATCTGCTCCCTCATCAACAACGACCCTCAGAGACCCTCAGAGACCCTCAGAGACCCTCAGAGACTCTCAGAGACCCTCAGAGACGGGGACATCAGCTTGTTTTCATCCACTCTGAAACCCAAAGACAAGAGGAGGATGCTCGACGTGAAACAAACCCGTGAAGGTTGGGATGAAACCAGAGATCAGAGCTTTTCAGATGCGGCTCTAATCTTCAGCAGTTTCCTCTTTTCCACGTTTAAACCGTTGCTCCTGTAACTAACAGCGTGTCTCCTGCGTAAAAAGACATCTCCTGAATTAAAACCATTTTAATTTCTCATTTTAGTAGCTCTGAATGCCCACAGGTGCAAATGAGTGCCTCTCGTTTCCAAACAACAGGGCTGTTGTTCTCTGCTGCCTCCAAATGTGGAGATCTGCTAATTACAGCTGGTTTCCTGTTTGTCTGCAGCTCCCGTCTGCAGCCCCCGGTCTGCAGCTCCGGTCTGCAGCTCCTGTCTGCAGCTCCCGTCTGCAGCTCCCGGTCTGCAGCTCCCGTCTGCAGCTCCCGTCTGCAGCTCCCGTCTGCAGCTCCGGTCTGCGGCTCCGGTCTGCGGCTCCGGTCTGCAGCTCCTGTCTGCAGCTCCCGTCTGCAGCTCCGGTCTGCG
>NC_051438.1:28106387-28114251 GCF_001649575.2 Kryptolebias marmoratus | reverse complement strand
CCCCCCCCCCCCCCCCCATCGTCTCACTTCAGGTTGACCTTTGACCTTTTCTGCAGCAGCTCATCAAGGCCGAACGTGCAGGCAGCCTGCTCGTGATTCTAAAAAGGGCCGGAGGTCAAAGGTCAAAGCTGCAGGAGCCTGGGAGTCCTGCTGATTCTGACACTTTAAGTTTAGTTTCATCAGACCTTCAGCTTTCATTCTGCCTCCATGAAACTGTCTTTCTTCCATTCTCCTCTCACTGGTAAACCCAGAACATGAAGAGTTATTCGTCCGTCTGTCCCATTGTTTGTCCCATCGTTTGTCCCCACAGAAGGGAGACGAGCTGCGGATCCTGATCCATTTATTCCAGGTGGAGGAATAACAGCGAGCCCAGATTCAGATTCAGGCCTCGGAGTCTCAGAGAGAAACTGTGGAGCAATGTCAGACTGGATCTGTGTCCTCAGACAAAGAAATCAACGTCTCCAGTCCGTCCGTTTAGTGGACAGGAAGTGTGGGACGTTCCAGCGGAGGATCTTCACTTCTTCTTCACAACTGGAAGAAACGAGGAGGCTGAGGATCTGCAGGAGGAGCAGGAGGATCCGAGGAGCTCAGGGACAATCAGGACTGATTAGAACATCATCATCATCATCATCATCATCCTCTGCTCCTGCGTCCTCTGAATGTTTAACCCTGTCGAGGTCGGACGTTGTGTAAAATTTAAATCTGGTTTGTAAATCTTATAAATCCTCGTTTTATTCACAGTGAATCTCAGTAAAGGATAGTTCCAGATGTTCCAGATGTTCTCCTCTGTGCAGCATCTGTAAACATCTGGACCTGAGGTCGTCCCATTCTGTCTGTTCAACAGTCCTGGAACCTGGACTAATGCACCCCCATACCATCAGAGAGGCAGGCTGACCTCAGAACAGAGGAGACACATCTGTTCACATCTGGCTTCTTCTTTACCTGATAGAGCTTTAAGCAGCACGGTGAGCTGTGTTTACAGACAGTGTTCCTGAGCAGAACCAGAACCAGCCTTGACCTTTGACCTCAGAGATTCTACAGATCAGTTGATGATGTTATGATCTGGAGATGATGGAGATTCAAGGTCTTCACTACTTTCTGTTGAGGAACTTTATTTTGAAATTGTTCCTCCTCTTTTAGACGCTCAGCCTGCTGAACCTCTGCCCGTCTTTCCTTCTAAAATCCTCGTTTTATCTCCTCTCCTCTCACTGATCTGTTGATAATTAACCTCATTAATTAAAAAATGTTCCTCCACCTTTTGTTGCTCCTGGAGCAGCTGTGATGACCTCATTTGTTTCCCTAAAAATGCTGCATTTTAGTTTCAGCCTTTGATACGTTTACTATGTTCTGTTGTGAATAAAATATGAGTTTATGAGTCGGAATCGTTCGACTTTATAACCTCCTATTTAAAAATGAAACGGCTCCTTTAGAAAGTCGCATTTGTTCTGGTCTGAAAGTGTCTCTTCGGGTGAGAGACGATGAGTTATTGACCTCTTCCTCCCTGGTTGCTCTCTCTGCCCTCCATCAGAGGAGTAATAACCTGCAGCAACAATATCACCCAACCTAGAAAGGAAATGAAAACAAATAAATAAGAAATAAAAGCCAATAAAAGTCAAAACGGCGCGATTCGACAAGCAGTTTTCACCCAAACACCTCTGTAGGTCCGAACTGTAATTTACTTTTATATAAAGTAAAAGAATTGTTCTATAAATGAGTCTGAAGGAAAGATTTAAATGTTTAATAATGTTTAATAAAGGTTTCAGACATTAGATTAAGAAGGAATCCTAAAAAGTACAAATAAAACAAAGTTAATTTAGATTTAGTTCCTTCAGATAAATTCAGATGATTCTCTGGAGAATTTTTTTTTACCTTCTTCTCTTTAAACTCCTTGTTTTACGTTTTATTTTGAAAGTCCCGAAGCTTTAAAAAGAATCTCACTTAAACTTTGGAAGAAATTTGTTGAATTAAAGATTTAAACTGTTTTTTTTCCTCTTTGTTGTGAAGCTCACAGCTCGAATGAAAACAACCGATTTAAATAAATGCAGCCGATATTTGACTGGAAGCACGTCATCAGCGCCCCCTGCTGGTCTGGAGTCAGTTTGCTGAGTTGTGTTTGTTTCTTTTCCATCAGAAATTACAACTTTAAGACTTTTTTATCGGAAACTGAAAATATTCCGGATTCGTCTGCTTTTTTTTCCCATCATTTAACCCAAACTAGTCAAGTTAAATTATTTTTTTTTGCACTTTTTAGCAACAAGGCGGTTTAAAGAGCTTTACAACACGTGGACACAAAAATACAGAGTCATCAGGAAACTAAACTAATCTAAAACACGAGCTGAAATGATCTCAATAAAATAAATGAGTACAATTAAACAGATGAAGAACTAAGCTCAGAAACTAGGATGTAAAAAGCTAAACTTATCTAAAACAAGTCGAACTAAAGATAAACTGAGGAAAACCAAACTAAGATACAATAAACTGATAATAATCTAACATAAACTAAACTAAACTAGAATTAAAACTTTCAGCTGAACAAATCAGAGATGAAGAGACTAAAGGAAGAGTTAAAACATTTTAATTAAAGGTCAACTAAGAGTTAAAACATTTTAATTAAAGGCTAATTAAAGATGTCAGAAGGCTTTAAACATATAAATATAAATAAAAAAACCTTTGACTGTGTTTCATTATGTTTGTTTGTCTTTTAGTTAAATACCTCATGAACCAGTCGGCAGACTTTAATGAATGTTTGAGCATCCTGATTCAAGATGGCCGCCACAGCTAAATGAAGGAGTGTCTACAATCCAAGCTTGAAGCGTGGTAGTAGCTGAGACTCATCCCGACAGCTGCTCTGAACAATAATTACGTTAAAATTCAGAACTTTTAAAGGCATTTATTGATGAAATACACATTTAAATTTGACAAAAGCTTCTGTACTTTTGTACGTAAGAAATTCCAGCCCCGTTCCTCACCCCCCAAAACTCACTGAATTAAAAACCTTTTTCAATGGAAACCAGTTCAATAAATGTGCAATAAATAACAACAATACAAAAGGAGGCAAGGAGAAGGACACTGAAGGAGTGCCGGCCTTCACCTGAAGGGTCAAAACAGACGGGAGGGAAAGAAAATCCAGCTGGGTGCGTTAGTGTATGTTCTGAGATTTCCTGGTCGTAGTCGGGACCAGAAGGCATTTAGTGACCTGAGGAAGTGGCTGCGAAAAGAAAAAAGAAACTAAACGAGACAAAATGTTGTACAAGAAAACCTGGAACCATCTGAGAGAAGTATATTGCACGTCGCAAAATCAATAACATTATCAGATTTCTGTGGTTTCAGTTTCGCATTTTTAGAAACATTTGACTTCAAAATAAAAAAAAGCAACATGTTTGTTGAACACAGACAGAGCATCGAACACTTAGATTAAAAAGAAAGAGGCTGGCAGATTTTAAAACAGGAAAAATACAAACTTTTAGCAACTTTTAGTCAAAAACGAGTTGCTTAAACGGCGTAAATAAGAACAAAACTGGAGTGACCTCTGCTGACCTCTGCTGACCTCTGCTGGGGCGTTTTACTGATAATTAAACCAGGAGCTTAAAGAAACTGCACCTGTTCCACCTGCAGCGCCTGCTGCTGCACCTGCAGCGCCTGCTCCACCTGCAGCGCCTGCTGCTGCACCTGCAGCACCTGCTGCTCCTGCACAGGTGACTCAGCTCAGAGGAGCTCGGAGCGTTTCTCCCCGTCAGCCTTCCAGATGAGCAAAGAAACGTCTGAAAGTTTCCAGGAATGATTCTGCAGACAGAACGGACGGATCTGCCTCCCGGCTTTCTGTGTAAAAGTCAGAAATAAGCGTCTTACCTGCTGCAGAAACAACCTCAGATTAACTCTGACGGAGCGAACCGCTGGTCTGAACAGTTATTCAAGCTGACGCGAGTTTAAAACCTGCAGGCCAGAAACAACCCGTCCACTTCGATTTCTGATGTTTCTGCTTAAAATAACGACGACGGCGCTCCTCTGAAGTCTATAAGTGCCTAAATGTTGTGGACTTCTCTACCGTCTCTGCAGATTGACCCTCACTGGCATTATATAGAAATATTTCTATAAATACGGACAAAAAGGATCAGATTGGATTAAAAGTGATATCTTCCAGTGGCGATGACTCGTATTCAAAAGACACGAAGAAGAAACAAATTCCGGTGATTTGATTAAGAGTCGTCATGGTTACACAGCGTGGGCCAAACGAGCTCGTCCAACATGGCGGACCATCGCAGGCAGATACCGATGAGACGACGCCATGATGAGGGACGTCCTCACAGCTCGATGAGGAGCTCATCGATGAGCAGCGTCACGCTCCTCTGAGCACAGCTGACGTTTTTATTTAAAGGTGGGAGGAGCCAACCTGCCAGGACGTGGACGCAGGAGGAAATGCGACCCCGGGTTGATCAGACCGAGGAGACCGTCCAAAGACGTCTCGTTCTGACGCCTCGATCAGCCATGGAGGCTCCACCGGTGGCAGAAAAACACAAAAACGCCAAACAGGAAATCACCTAAATCCATTCTGATGAGACCAAACTGGATCCCATCATTTGATTTATTTGGATTAATGCAGATTTATTTGTTTGGGAAAGTCTGAGGACTGGACCGGTTTCAGGACGGAAACGGTCCATTCTGGGAACGGGACGCCACTGAAGACCTAAAACTGGTCCGAAAGCCAACTGAACCCTCGAACTCCACGTAAACTGTTTAAATTTGATTGAACCGAAGAGACTCCTGGAGATTCATTTTGGTTTTAGCTGCATCTGGACTAGCCGTTCGTATGACTCTTTCCTGAAGGTCGTCACGCAGCCGGCAGCGATTAGAACTTTTACACAAAAACTAATGTCAATACGGCCGAACTACTTCTTTAAAGAGGCGGTTCTGAGTTTCGGATCGGCTCCAATCCGCCCGAAACGACACAAACAGACGTCCAGCCGCTCCGTGAGGACGAAGCGGCCTCGCTGCTGGCATCTTAACGTCGACCCTGAAGACGCAGCCGACCTCAGAGCTCCCAGGAGCTGAGGGTCTGTCCGAGTACCGAGTGTGATTCCGATCTGAGCACACCCCGTTCCATCAGACTGGAACTTCTTCAGAGTTCCCTCGGTTCTCTGGTCGGAGGAAGCGGCTAAAACCAACGAGTCGATAGGAAAAACAAACAGGTGTGTGGAGGTGAGGGGGGAGGAGCACCTTTATCTGACGGGGAAGGGAACCGGAGGGGAGAGGACCGAATCTGTCTGTGAGAACTCTGAGACGAGGGAATGATTAGCACCGTCGAAAGCACCAGAGATGAGTTCTGACTTTTCCACAAAAATCAAACGGTTTCAACAATCCTTTAACCAGACGAGGGCTTCGTGGACGGATCCGTTCACCACTGACGCGTCAACCTAAGACGTCCGTTTTTTGCTTCATTTCGTCAAATGAAATATTGTTTGTGCTGTCTGAAAACAGCACCAAGAGAGTCGCCGAGAGTTTTCACTGTTCGTAGTTGTGACCACAGCAGCACCATGTCGGGTTTTTACAGCTTTAACACCCGAAGAAAAAGCTGATGTACAGTGAAGAGAAAAAAGCCCCAAAGTTCAGCAGAAAACCAGGAGGTGACGACACCTAAACGTGAGGACGGATTCGATCTGGTTCCATTAAAGGTGGAACTGCAGGCTCCTCCTGATGCCTTTCAGACAAGTGTCTTAAATGTGGACAAAAACATGATAATTTGCAACGTAATCCAACATGAAGCTCATCAGACCGAGACGGAAAAAGAAGAAAATATTTAAATCTCTGATCCCAAAAGAAACTTTGAGGATTTTCAGCCTTAAATCTGAAACCAAACAGGAAGTCGTTTGTCTTTTGTCTTAAAGTCCTCGTCTTTTATGGATCATGGTCCAAAGTTCTGGGAGTTCTGCTTCTGCTGGTTTTGTTCGGACCTGAGGATGATGTCAGGTCACAGGTCGGAGTTTCTCTACATCGCAGATTAATAATAACGAATTCGTCCCGAGACGTTCGGGGTCTCAGGACGAACAGGAGCGCCGCCGGCCGATTCGCCGCCGAAATCACAGAGTTACAGATGAAAACGAGCCGGCGAGGTAAGAAGAGCTGCTCAGACGGGTCGGGACGTGTCCAACACGTCTTCTTGTCTGACAGAACGTCGGTTTGTCGAGTCTCAGGTAAGAAAAAAGACCAGAAACCGACAGGAAGAAGCACCAAACGACCCAGATCCGGTCCGAAAAGACAAAACAACGAAAACCGGGAGACAAGTGTCGACCCGTGTCCTGCGTCCCCAACAGAGGACACTGCGGGGACAGCTTCTGGTCGTTTCGTTAAAAAGAGCGAGGGGACATGGGGGACATTAAGGACAGTCTGAATTGAATTCGATGGACACATAAGAGCGAAGGTTGCTGATTTTTAACCCCTCGGTGCCATCGGGAGCTGGAGGACAGTTTGGTCTTGGTGCCGCCGTTAAAGGGACAGTCCGGACTGGTCCGACGCCGGACTGTCCCTCTAACGTCTCGTATTTAGATCCCTCAGTGAGGACGTGATCGAGCTGTTTTGTGTCTTCCTCAGACAACATAAAGATGCTTTAATATATTCTGATTTTGTGGCGTATAGATAGCACTTCAGGGATCCTCTCTTCTTTTTAACAGTCTAAAGTCTCTCTTCAATCTCTCTCTTTTGACATTTTATGTACAATATCGGTATATAGAACATAAATTACGACACAGAAGAGCCTATTAACAACCGACGGTCAGGAATCCAACAAAAAGAAATGAAAGAAATCAGAGACAACAGCTTAAAATCGATGTTTTTTGTTATATAACTTTTCCATAAACTTTCTGTGCTCCGGGGACATGTCGAGGGTGAAAAGACCTTTGTTTTGTTTTTAAACGTATATTTCTATAAAAAGACATTCCTCTTGTCCCGCTGCCGCCGCCGTCAGAGGAGGATGAAGCTGAAAAACGTGTTCGGATGACTCCCGACATCTTGTTTGTGTAAACAGAGCACCAGTAGTGTCTTAATTCAGTCTCTTCTGTACAAAAGTATAAATATATGCTTTCTCTCCATTTTTTTTTTTTCAATTTTTCGGTTTTTGTTCACATATGTAGGATGTAGCAGACAAAAAGAAATGGTCGTTTCGGTCGCGATGCAGTTTCTGTGCCGCCGGTTTGATTCCCGTTGGACGATGACTCGCTGGCTGTTTGCTTGGTGTTGGTTGATCGTCTTTGCATAAATTAAAAACAAAACTAAAAAAAAAAAAAAAGAAGAGAATTGGAACGAACGTTACATTTCGGCACAGTCTGCGAGCTTTGAGCCGACGGAAACGACCGCGGCGTCCGTCGGAGCTACAGCAGGTCCATCTTGGGTCTGTAATGGAGCAGGAGGGGCGATTTCTGCAACGCACAACAAAAACAAACCTTCAGGAAGAGCTGGTGGCAGTTTATACTTTATTCATTTGTCATTTATCCTCGTGGAACCCAGAGGCTCCGCCATCTTGGTAAAGTCAAATTCAGGCCCTAACCAGTCCCTCCAGGATTTCGTGGGCAGTTTTTGTGATTGTTGCGGCTAAAATGCCTGATTTCGCGGGGCATTTTCCTAAAAGTTGCAATTTTTTTTTTTTTTACTAAAATCAATAAAAACCATAACTTTTAATATCTAAACCAAAAATCCTTCCTAGTTTTGTAAGATAATTCCTAACAAACATTGACATTCTCAAAAGGTGCTTTATTTGAGAACTTTGATAGCTTCTAAACTGACATTCATGAGCATTTCTGGATTGTCCCTGGTCTGCAGCTCTCCTCACATGTTTTGCAGACACAAAGTGTTTGTCGATGCGTTTATGTTCCAT
>NC_051438.1:28104848-28106207 GCF_001649575.2 Kryptolebias marmoratus | reverse complement strand
TCCCGGCATTCTGATGTTAACAGGAAGTGACGTCACGTGTCTTCTTCATGAGTTATTTGGGGTTATTTTGTATTCCACGCTACACAAACCCACAAAGAAGAGACTAGACCACAGAAACGGTGGCGAATCACTTTAGAAAGAATAAATATTGAGTTAAAGTTGCGGGAAAGTTGCGATTTCGCGGGGTTTGCTTGATTTTGCGTTAATAGTTGCAATCGCAACATCGTGACATCCTGGAGGGTCTGATTAATCGAGCATTTCAGGGTGAAATTTTAAATAAATTAATCATATCATAACTGTGATATATTCTGGTTTCTTTAATAAGGTGAGAGTTTAAGAAGCAGCTAAAGTTTAAAAATAAACTCTTTTTATTATTTTAACAGATCATAAAACTGCTGCAGACAAAACTTCAGTTTCTGAGTTTCCCTCATTAAAGATGAAACATTTATTTAACTAATATTTTATATAATTTACTGCAGAAGCGACACAGATTCACAGAATCTGTAACACGAGCAGAAACACTAACCCCGTCTTCAGCAGGAAGTGAGCGATGAGCTCTGATTGGTTAAATAAACTCGATCAGACGCGTCCCCCTCCTGCAGGTAATTAAACCCAAAAGTCTGAATTTGTGTTTTGAGTTTCAGTGAATAAAAACAGGAACCACTGAGGCTAAAAACTGGATTCTGACTGGAGAAAATCTTTAAATTAATTCGAATTATTCACCCGCCGGCGCCGTGTGAGAACGTTAAAAAGAGACAAACCGCGTCGTTCGTTACCTTAAATCTCCATCTCGTCACAACGACAAATTTCAAAGTGTGGTCCTTTCCTAAGATTTCCTCGTTGCATAAAATGTCCAGCTGTGGAAAGAAACATGGAGGTTAAAAGACTGAAGGAACGGCAGCTTCCTGTGGAGCGGCGGCGGTGTGACGGCGGCGGCGGAGGAGGAAGTGGTTTTTAAACGGTGTCTTTCTTCAGAATAATTTTAGGTTATAAATACTCTGATTTGCCTTCCTAATAAAGGAAGACAAAACATTCATTTAAATTTAAACACATCATTAAAACATTTTAGGGACGATTTCCTGCATGAAGGTTCGTTTTAATCCGACTTCCTGTCAGCAGAACCGTAGCTCTGAGGACCCCGAGGTCCGGACCTCAGAGTTTTATAAAAACATGAATCCAAACAAGGCTTTTGAACGGCGTGGTTCTCTGCGTAGCTCCACCAGTTTCCTGTAGGAGGCGCTGCAACTGTGTGCAGCTGCAGCCAAACTCAATGTCTACGAAGAAGAGCGCAGCTTTGCTACCTTACTGCTAAAATAAAGACCAGAAGAAGAAGAGCGCCACTTACGCTGAAACACAACC
>NC_051438.1:28102853-28104423 GCF_001649575.2 Kryptolebias marmoratus | reverse complement strand
GTCATTTCAGTGAGTCATCATGGTTGTGCCCTGAGTCCTCTGTTGCTTCAGATGAGGCTGATCCCCATGGATTTACAAACACACACAAATACATGTCATATACACATTCAAGTCACTTGTTTTAAATAAATGCTTCTATTTTAATTCAGTTTTGGTGTTTATTGTAACTGATAAGGACTGGTGGACCTCTGGTTACGGCTCTGGGTGGCCGGAATCACAGTTTGTTTTATTTGATTAAAAACACGATGATGATGATGTGATGAGCTGTAAAAAGCAGAACCGCTTCTTTTCAGAGAAACAACAGCAGCTGTCGGGAGAAGAGCTCCAGAGGCCGACCCACTCATCTGATCAACGGCCAGGAGAGAAAGAGGAGGAAAGAAAAAAAAACGGAAAAAAAGAAACGGAGAAAGTAGACAACATGAAGGCCATTCTTCTAAAAACTCATCTGTCATATTATCGCCCACTACGCCCCCCCGCTGCTCTGAGCGGGGCTGTGAAGACAATAAATAGAAGAATTAGATATCATTCAGGCTTGGTTTCATGTTAAATATAACAGATGACTCACTGCTTCAGAGTCGTCTCTCTGCCTGAAACGAGCGGAAACCTGCCTGAGCTCAACGCTAACGCGCCGTGCCGCGCCGTGCCGGTGTGCGGCTCCGCCTCCCCGCCTTACCTCGTTGAACGACGTCAGGTTGAGCTTTTTGGCGATGAACTTCTTCAGGTGCAGGACGGTGGCTTGTGCCGAGCAGCGGATCCATTTACGCTTCAGGCCGCGGAGTTTGCTGCTGTTGCACTCCAGGCAGATGCTGACCTGTTGGGCGAGACGGAGACGGCGGTTTGATACCCGGAGAGCCATCGGGAACATCCGCTTTTATTCTGCTCGCCTCGGGTCGGGTTGAAATGTTAGAAAACTCAAAATGAACACCTTTAAAGCAGCTAAAACTCCGATCGTACATCGTCTCCTGAATGCAAGTTTAACCAACAAGAGTTCCATCAGTCCCGCCAAAATAAAAGCTCAATGAGAAATTCAAACTTCTTTCCTTGGCTTCAAATCAACGAGACGACGTCAGTAAACCGGAATCAGAGGCGACAGAGACTCGATCTAATGAAGATTAAATGTTGTCTTAGGGGGGCCTAATTAGTTGTTACCAAGGGCGGGATCTGGCCCGCGGGCCTCCATTTGACACACGTGTTATAAAACACAGGAAACCTGTCAGAGATCCTGAAATAACTGCTGATATTTAAGATTCCACCAGTTCGGTGGGAAATATTTAAACCAAAACGCCCCACAGCTTTAAGATAAAACGGTTTGGTTTTTCTTCCTCGTCTACGATCCGTCACTCGCCACCGACCCAACGCCGTTTAACCGTTTCTTATTGGCTCGTTTCGAGTGACTAAACTTCCCCGCCACTGGCCTGCGCTCGTTTTCCCCTCGAGGTGAGACGGCCATCCTGCCCCCTCTCACTCCTCTCCTTCCTCTCCCCCCTCTCCTTCCTCCTTTCCCTCCTCTCCTTCCTCTCCTTCCTATCCCTCCTCTCCTTCCTATCCCTTCTCTCCTTCCTCTCCCCCC
>NC_051438.1:28093330-28101520 GCF_001649575.2 Kryptolebias marmoratus | reverse complement strand
TCCTCTTCCTCCTCTCCTTCCTCTCCCCCCTCTCCTTCCTCCTTTCCCTCCTCTCCCTCCTCTCCTTCCTCTCCCTCCTCTCCGTCCTCTCCTTCCTCTCCCTCCTCTTCCTCTCTCTTCAGAGGCATGTTTCTGTTTAGACTTCCTGTCTGTGCTCAGACCATCGCTGCCCTTCAATAAGCAAAGACCAACATCAGAAAATGTCCGTTTTCCGGCGGCGCCGGCAGTGGGAGGAAGCTCGTAACGTGAAATAAAAGCCTCGCTGGTGATGTGGACTCGGCGGCGACTCGATGGCGGTTTTATTACATTACAGAACATTATTGTCATGTCGGTGGAGCCACGGACGGCTGCTGCAGCTGAATTACGGCAAACCGACGGCCTGACACGAGGACGCCACACAAACCAGATCCTCTGTGCTGTGCGGGGAAAGAGTCTCGTATTCATGCAACAGCTTCAAACTGTGACGTCTGATTGGTCCAAAGCTTACATTTATACTCAGCTCTGACTTCATCTGCAAATATTAACCCAACAGTCCGGACTGGTTGTTTTTTTTTAATGTTTGTGTCAGGAGCTTTCAGCAAGGTTACGCTCTGAAAGGTCGTCCAGAAGCATTCAGGAAGCTGGCCGAGCGTGGCGTCACGCCTGTCGAGTCATCTGAGGGGAGGGGGGGGCGGTCTGGGATACAGAGGACAGCTTGATCCCTGAACTTTGATCTACTTGACTAAAACTAAACTTTGTTCCCTGACTTCCTGTCGCTCAGGGATCCAAACCTTCGTGTCCAGATGTTGACGGGTTGAAACCTAAAGAATATAAATCTGCAGGAGCGAGTCGTGAAGCCGCCACAGAAACAAGAAACAAGGCGCGGAGGACAAAGCTCACAGAGACACGGAGGTTCGGTCGGAGGCAAGGCTTTCACATCCTCGGTGTTTCGAGAACCAGTTTCCTAAAACTGTCTTTCCAGGAGGACACAGAGCCCAGCCCTGTGTGGAAGGAGCTCTGATCCCACGGACGTGGATTCTGGAAGCTTCAAACACGAGACCAGAAGGTTTTCAAGCCGAGACGAGACTGAGACGTCTTCAGCCCACCTTGGTGTGATTTCTGTCTGATGGCGTGCGCTCTGTGAGACCACCCAGCTGCGGGAATTTAACGCCTGAACGCCGAGAAACAGATCCATGACTGAGGAGAAGATCGACTTGTTATTCAAACAGTTAACCCCAAAGAAAACTTCTGAAGTTGATTCGTCATGTCTTAAAAATAATCATATTTAACGTTTAAAGCTCTGCGCCACGCCTCCTCTGGTTCCTCTGGAGCTCGCCTCATTTCTGAAAGCTCACATCTGTGCAGCTTCTTCAGTGATTTACGGACAATCAGAGCTTCTCCCACGCCTCTTTGCCTAAAACACGTCAAACCTCACCGGACCTCCTGGATGCGGCGTTCTGAAGAAATAAAGAAGTTTTTTTCCAACATCTTCACCGACTCGTCTCTCCTCGGTTCGGTTAGAAAGTAAAAACCCGTTCTGCTCCCATTTTTCACCCTCTTCACCTTCATCATCCTCCCACCTCAGCCATCTTTTTCTGCCTCGCCGTCTCCATCACCTTACATGATCACCTCATCGGGGCCCGTTTCCATCTGCAGCCCTCGATCCTGCGATTTCTCCGTCTTTTACGCGTCCTCCTGTGTCCCCTCTGTCCTCCCTCCCTGACATTTCCCATCGCTGCGTTCAGGCTGCAGGATTAGATATTCTGTCTGCATTCGGCTCCTGAATTCACAGAAAGAGCCGGATCTTCGCCCACGCCGGGGAGGATTGGCTTCTTCCGTTTCTATAAACCTGCTGCTGGAAAGAAACGAACCCAAAAATCGGGCAGTTCGTGCTGCTGGTTGTGTCCGTCCAACAACAACAACAATAAATTAACTCCCGCCAAAATAAAACCTGACTGGAACGGGCTGAAGGACGTGCCAGAGAACGAACGGGATCAAGAAAACAAACCCGCTCCGAGCAGATGAGGTCTTTAAATGCAAATTAAACAAAACAAAGACAATAAAAGCATTTCCATTAATCTGATGTTCGAGCTTTAAAAGCAGCAATCATCACAAACACTCATCTGAATCCTTTTCTTTCTCTTCATTTTAGACTATTTGCTTTTATCTCATGAATTTGTTTAAGAATATAAACCTTGGATAACGTAACACACCTGCAGTTGTTATTAACTCAACGGTAATAAAATAAAACCACCTGAAACTTCAATTTCAGACACAAGAAGTGGAAAAAAAACGCTTTAAATCATGATCCCTTCTCAGAAAAAGGCCAAGTCG
The DNA here is from genome assembly GCF_001649575.2 of Kryptolebias marmoratus. Taxonomy (NCBI): domain Eukaryota; kingdom Metazoa; phylum Chordata; class Actinopteri; order Cyprinodontiformes; family Rivulidae; genus Kryptolebias; species Kryptolebias marmoratus. Next base: position 28,099,207 of record NC_051438.1, on the reverse strand, counting down.
TCAATCGTTGCTCTTTTGTTTGTTGGAGTTAAACTATGTCAGTGATCTCCAACATTCAGGCTTCAAGAAACTAAAACTTAACTGTCGTCTGCAGATAAATGGAAAATATAAGGCCTAGCTCGTTTTAATTATTAATAAACATCTTAGGGACGGGACCTGCCCTTGTTTTTTAAAACAAGTTTACCAGCAGGAAAGAAGACAGACACCAAATCCGTGTACGGTTCGTTCTTTGCTTTCTTCATTTCAAAATAAAATTGCAAAAACAAAACAAGCATGTGTCTTTTTGTTTTTTCGTTGTTAAAACAAAATTAGAAAAACGGTAATTGCCAAAATAAAAAAGGGGTACGTTTTGGGTTTTTTTAAAACTGCAATGGTTAAACCAAAGACGAGCTTTTATTTTGTTGTTATTTCAACGGGACCTTATGGCGGAACCGGAAATAAGGACCTGAACTCCCGGCAGTCACCAGCAGGTGGCGGTAATGTACACCTTCAGTTTCTTTAAAATCCACCAGAAGAAGAAGAACTTTTTCAGTTAGTGCTTCAGAATCTACCAGTTTAAAAATGGATCCGTTTGTCTTATTTTGAAGGAATCAACGCATTTCATTAAGAGCTGATGATCTAACCGTCAACAAGATTTCTTTAGGATTCCAAGGAAGTCATTAAATCAGGACATTACCGCCACCTGCTGGTGACTGCCGGGAGTTCAGGTCTTCATTTCCGGTTCCGCCATAGGGTCCCGTCGGCAGAACCTGAACCCTGAAGGCTCCTCTGTCGGACCGAGGGCGTACCTGCTCGTCACTGCGGTGATAGTCGTTATCCTCCTCTGGCTTCTCTTCTCCCGCCTCCTTGTTGGCCGTGTCTTCTGATTTTGCGTCACCTGTGTGAGAAATAAAAAAAGGACAGGAAGTTAGGATCTTTAATCTGAGAGGAGGAGCTCCACGGAGACGAGGCCTTTGGCTGCCCTGCCTGCTCACTCGACTCGAGAGGTTTAAGCCGACGTTCAGGACGGTTTTACTGTAATAAGACTTGTTGGGGAAACGGTACGTCTTTCAGCTCGAACAGTCTGTGCCTGCTGGAGCAGAAAATCACCTCCAGCAGAGGTGCGTTTCTGAAGCTTTTACATGTCTGAGGCTTTATTCCACGCGTCCGGCTGTCAGGGCGTCTCCGCCGCTCCGGATTCTGACGAGCAGACATGAGGTTTCAGGAAAAAGTCGACAGGTTTGATGTTAGAGGGTAATGTGTTTCAGAAAGAAAGACGTCCATCTGTTGAAACTTGGACCAACTTCCTGTTGGATCGAACGGTCCAGTTCTAGTTTAAATCTTCCATAAACTGCAGGTTTGTTCATCATCATGTTGCATCTTTGGTCCGATTGCTCTCACAACCCTGAGCTGCTTCTCTGTTATCACTGATGTTCTTTATTTATTATTCCTCACCACCAATCAGGAAACGACAAACCGACAAACCATTTAACCATCCGTCCATGTCCTCCTTCTACATCAGGGGGTGTCCAGTCCTGGTCCTCAGGGCCACCATCCTGCAGGTTTTCCTTGTTCCTCTGCTCCAACACACCTGATTCATGGTTAAATCCCCTCTTCATGTTCTGCAGAAGCCTGTTAATCAACCATTTAATCAAACCAGGTGTGTTGGAGCAGAGGAACAAGTAAAACCTGCAGGATGGAGGCCCTGAGGACCAGGATTGGACACCCCTGTTCTAGACGTACAGATGCAGATAAACTTGTTGATTTTCATTTTTTTCTCAGAAAATTTGTATTTTACTGACTTCCTGTCTGGTTTTCTTCCATGGAGTCCATGATTAGTTAAAACTCGACGGACTCGATCAAACACTGACACATCTCGACTTCAGCGGTTTCGGATGGTTTCTTTAGCCGCTTTCCCTCCGCCCACCCGGGGACGCATTTCCTGTTGCGTCCACGTCCTGGGAGGTTGGCTGCAGCCCCATGAACCTCATGATATTTAATAAACCTGCCAGTTTGCTCAGTTTAAATTAGCTGAACGGCGCCTGGAAGGTTTGGAGGCTCCTGCGATGCTGATGGAGGTCAAACCGTCTGAAACACGACTGTAAGCCGAAAACTGATCGTCTCTTTAAGGGAACCAAAATAATCTGTGAAGACTGACCTACGGATTAATCTGATCTGTAAATAATAAATAAAGTCATTACAGGTAATAATCTGTGACGGTAACAGAGTTATTAGACCTTTCAGACTCACATTTAAGTATTTTCTGTGAGATTTTTCTGACTTTTCCAGCATCTTTTAGAGCTAAAGTCTTAAACGAGTAACAGGTGTGGGCAACAATACGAAGACGGTGCCGGATATGTACTGGATACGTAGCTGGTACCTACTGGGACCAGGCTATGTTATGGAAGGGACCTGGGACAAACCAGGATTTCACTTTCTCCTCATATAAAACAGATTTTGTTTTGCTTTAAAGAACCAAAAACACAGTTTAAAGTCGACCGAAGGCCGAGAAATAAAAAGTACCTAAAATCAAAAAGTTTCTGACGTGAAACCATGTTTTGAGAAACAACTTCCGTTTTATTTCTGTTATAAATGAAAGCATTATTCTCTGAATCTGCCAGCTTCTCCTGAGTCTTTTTAATCAGATGTATGCAAATCCACAGATTACAGAGAAGCAGATTCAGACGTGAAGCAGCTCCAATAAAGACAAACCCTGAGGAATATGTCTTTTATCCAAAAATCTAACTGATGAATCAGATAGCAACAAAAAAAGCAATCTGGATTTTTTTAATCACTTCATTTAAAAACTGAAAACTGCATTAATGTTTAATTATTCGAAAATAAATTTCATTTTTTAACTGTTTTATCTGGAAGCTGCCGCCACCCACCGTGACCTCTTCTTTTAATTTAAATCCTAAAAAGAAAACCTTGAAATGTTTCTTGATTTAAAACAGATTTTTAATCATGAAGATGTGGAGAATCTGTGCGGTTTAGAGTCTGAGGATTTATTTATGAATAAATGAATGAAGCAGTTAACGGGCCGGATCGTTTCCGGGTTTTAAAAACGTGTTCAGTCCGAGTATTCGTCCGGACGGCTCCTCCTCATCATCATCATCATCATCATCAGCAGCAGCAGTAACCCACGGGGGACAGACGCGCTCAGTTATGAATTTCCTGGCTGGCTCTGATCCGCCGGCAGCGGCGGCGAATTTTCGGACAGGAAACTCTCTGATGGAGTCTGAAACGTGTCGCTGCTTCTCTGTGACCTCTGGAAACAGAGAAGGTCGGCGCGTTCTGCCCGGGTTTGGTGGTGGGAATCACTCGGGGTGTGTGAGGACAGTTTCCATCTGGGCCAGCCGCCGCCGCCGCTGCGGCGTGTTTTTACCGTTAATTCACGGTTAGCCTCACCTATTGCTCGCCACAAGGGGCTCGCTCTTATTACGTCTCACCTTCCAACAAAACGTCTTTTTGTTTCCCCCGGCACGGTCAGGAAACGATCCTCCGACTGTTTTATGATTTATGGGACGCCTCACAAACATTAAAGTCCCAGAGGCGAGCGGGCTGCCGCCATCGACGGGAACGAGACGGGGAGACCGTCCGTGTGTGCGTTAGCGTGGGAGCTGCCGCCATCGATGGGAACAAGACGGGGAAACCGTCCGTGTGTGCGTGAGCGTGGGAGCTGCCGCCATCGATGGGGAAACCGTCCGTGTGTGCGTGAGCGTGGGAGCTGCCGCCATCGACGGGAACAAGACGGGGAAACCGTCCGTGTGTGCGTGAGCGTGGGAGCTCCCGCCATCGACGGGAACGAGACGGGGAAACCGTCCGTGTGTGCGTTAGCGTGGGAGCCGGTGTTATCGTGGAAGAGAGAGGCTCGCCGTGGCCTTCCTGGGTTAAGTGCTGAGAGAAGCTGGTAATTTAGAGAACTGAGTCAGTCGGAGCGCCGCAGGAAGTGGTTTCCGCTCCGTTCGAGTTGAGTGGCGCTTTGGATTTAAAAGGAAACAGAGCGCTGGTTCAGCACTGTGATATCGGAGCTTATCGGAGTTATTTTTCTGTTCTTGTTTTCATTTAGTCACTCCTGGGATTCTGTCGGTTCACCTGCCCTTCAGCTGGCCACGCCCACCTCACCTGTCCTGACTTTCTCATCGGTCACCTGCGTCACCTTCCTCCTCAGCCTCTGACTCATTGGGTCTTTGTGTCTTGGTGTGTTTTCCTCTCGCTCCTCGCCATCCTACCTCAGCTTTTAGTTTTTTTAAATAAATCAGTTTACGTGTCGGGTTTGTTCAGCAGCGTCGTTACAGATACATGTCCAGTTTATTAATGGTTAGAGGGGGAAAGAATCAAACACTGATGGTATGAGAATCCAAATAACTAAAAACACACTCAGAAGTTCACAACCAGCTCCGCCATCTTCCATCAGGAGTCGTGATGGCGGCTCTCAGCCTCGTGGTGGCGTGACGAAAACATGCATCATTTTGATCTCATAGCAGCTTCACCTGTCGCTCCTCGACCCGAGGCCCGGGCCGAGCTGTTCCTCACAAACGGCGTCTCAGTCGGATTAATTAACACGTGGCGATAAGGGAAGCAGAAATCTGTATGAGGACAGGAGAGCTGATAAACCTGTTTTAATGCCGAAGGAGGGGGGAGGAGCTTCCTGGAGGGGGAGGGGCTTCCTGGGAGCTCTGACCCAAGTGTCTCCTGGACGATGAAGGTGTGAGAACGCGACCGAGAGCCGACTTCATGACTTCTTCTGGAGGAGGGTGGAGCCTGAAGAGTCCGAGAACTGAAAGATCTCTTCTTACAGTGAGGAGAACGAGTGAAGATCATCTCCTCCTCCTCCTCCTCCTGACGGTTAGACTGAACTTCAAGTCTTGGAGAATCTGGGAGAAATGGTTTGTGTTCTCCGGCTCCAGCTGGAAGTGACTGCAGGCGGCGGAGCCCGAGAGCGATTCCACTTCTGTTTGAGCCTTAATTACCAGAATCAGAGAGGGGGGGGGATTAGGCGAGCGATTAGGCCTACCAGCGTGACGGCCCTCTGGACGCTCGTTCACGCCGACGCTCAGCGGCAAACCGGCTCGGGAAAAGCCTCTGAGCACCAAAAATTAAAAAATGAAACAACAGGCCAGAGGTTCGCTCTGGTGAGTTAAACTGTTTTATGCCTTCGGCTTCTAATGTTGCTAATTACTGGATGGTGACACATCCACGCAGCGGGGGCGGAGCTTCACCTGGTTTTAACCCTGAGGAGCTGAGAGGAGAGCAGGCGGAGGGCGGGACGCGGCGGCGGCGTTTATTCAAACAGACGCCCTGAACTCGTCACCTGAATCACAACTAAAGAGCAGAACCTCAGAACCTCAGCGGCTTCGGACCGAATCTGTTCGAGGAACGCGAGCAGCGGCTCAGTTTGTTACCGTTCCGTTGATCTAGATGAGTCTTCACGTTGCACAGCTCTCCCTTTATGTCCCCGGGGACCTCCATGCCCAGCTTCTGGTAGAAGTCCCTCTGCTTCTTTATCTCCGCTGCGCAGGAGGACACAAACACACAAACAGGTCGGGGGGTCACTGCACGCACAAACGGGGGAACGTCTAACAGCTGCGGCGGTAAACGCCGGCCTTTCAGCTCAGACTGAGACAACGAAGGTTTCCTCACCCTCTTGAAGTCCCGGTACCAGCTTGTAGACAATGTCTTGCATTGTTCTGTCATGGCTGAAAACAAGAAGGAAGTTAGCGGTTAGCTCGCTGGTTCTGATCCCCCCCCCTCCCCCCCCTCCCTCTTTTCTCTTAGTAATTACTACATCGACTGTTTTAGTGGGCCCTGGTACCATTTAGAAATTCGGTACTGTTTAGTTTAGCTTTATCTTCCTGTACACTTAGTTTAATTCTGTACATTTAGTCATGTTTAGAT
>NC_051438.1:28085534-28093244 GCF_001649575.2 Kryptolebias marmoratus | reverse complement strand
CAACCACCGCTGCCCCTACCACACCCACAACTGCCCCAACCTCACCCCGCCGCCGCCTGCTCTGATAAAAACCTGTGACTCTCAGGGTCACATTTATGGAAAAATATCAAGTTTTATGATAAAAACAGAAATCCAAACGGCCCTTTCAGAGGCTGATGTGCAGCATGTGTTCAGCAGCCTGAGGGGGGGGGGCGGGGACTGTGGCGGCGGCGGGTCTGACGCCCAGAATCAGACGAGTTTGCCGCAGCGCCGTGAATGAAAAACTCTGAAAGCCGCCGTATTTCTGCAGCGAAGTGAGGGTCGAACAGACGCCGGAGCTCACAACTGCAGGGAAACAGTGACCCCTGGTGGGCGGAGCTGGGAGCACACCGCCGCCGCCATCACCACCGCCACCATCATCATCATCATCATCATCAGAGGTCTGAGGAGTTTAACGGTTCTATTTATCTTCACTTTACAGGATTTTATTACTTTATTTTAATGTTTATTTAATCTTTCAGACATTTAATTAGATGAAATTAATTAACTACAGGAAATTATTGTCGTTTAATCATCATTCTGCTTTAATAAAGATAAATGAAAGATTCAGATTTCCATTAAACACAACCAGTCTGGATTTGTTTGTGGCATTTAAACTTAAATTTATCAGCAGCTCTTAGATTAATAAAGTTTATTTTCCTGTCTGCTGAGGTGATTTTATCGACCTGTGGACAGATTTTAATGAAACTCTCCGAATCTGCATCTAAAACTGGGGTCAACCCAATTCAAGATGGCCGCCACAGCTAATGGACCGTAGCCAACACAAACATGGCTCCAGCTCGGTCGTTTTTACAGACAATCAGGCTGAATCAGGCGTGGTAGTCGCTGAGGATCATCCTCAGAGCGCGTTCTGAGCTCTGACGATGATCCTGGGGCGTCATTTACGAAGCTGGAATCAAAATGGCCGCCACTCAGTTCCCACGATAAGACCATCCTCTCAGTTTCTAATTGTTGTAAACAAACAAACAAACAAACAAACGGTAACCCTGGTCCTTCTGGAATCATAAAAACGTCCCTTCAGAGGCACATCGTGGCGTTTGACGAGCGTGAAATAAATCAGGAGTTTCAAGAAACGTGACGTTAGGGAACGAATCCGAGCAAAAAAACAAAACAAGAAACGATGAAATCCCAGCAGCGACACGAAACTCGAGGCTCTGAACTTTGTGTGACATTCACAACAATTAATGTTACAATCTGAAAACGTTTAAAACGCAGCTGATTCCTCAGAAATCGGCTCCGATCGAGCAGCCGGGGTTTTCATGCCATGTTTCCATGACAACGTCACTTCCTGTGAACGGCGAGGCAACAGGAGCAGCTGCTCAGACCGATCCGGGTCGGAATCTGGATCAGAACCAGAATTTAATCCAACATTTTCTGAAACTGGTTCTGGTTTGGAATAAAATGAAAAACTCTGTTTACTTTAGGGTAGTTTGTCCACATCTTCAACAAAAACTGACTAAAATAATCTTGTTTCTTTAGATTTATAAAAAATAATAATTTAAAATAAATAATTTAAACTTTTTGCAAACTCATTTACTGCCATTAAAGTTTCTGTTTGTTTTAAAAATCTGATTATTTTCTTCAGAAAAGGAATAAATCTGGAAACAGAAATGTTTCCCCATACGGAAAATACTCCAACAAACTCCAGCCTTTTGTAGATCCTGTTTATAAGGATTAACTAATAATAATAATAATAATAACAATAATGATTTAAAATAAGTCCCAGAACAACAAACCCAGCTTTATTTTAATAGATTCAGCTCTTTTTATCCCGTCCTTTTCCTGATTAGTTGCAAAAAGCTCAGAGAAACATTAATCTCTCTTTGAACAGAAAGTCTGGCTGCTTTAAAGCAAACTGAAGAAACGAGGGACGGCTCGAGACTTTTGCACAGGACTGTGTCCGCGCCCACGCCATCGGACCTGAGGTCGTTTTATTTTCCTGATCAGTGAATAATTTCCGGTTAAACACAGCGGCAGCGCGGCGGGTTTCCTGCAGGAAAACGGCCGTCAGAGGCTGTGTGTGTGTGTGTGTGGACTTGTATTTGATACATTGTGGGGACAATTTTCCTAACATATACTACCTTGTGAGGACCAACTGCTCCTCGTGGGGACCAAAGCCTGGTCCCCACGAGGAGAAATGATGTTTTTGGGTTAGAGGTTAGGTTTAGGACTAAGGTTTGGTTTAGGGTTAGCTATGTACTGGTAATGGTTAGGGTTAGGGTGTAGTTAGGGTGTAGAAATGAATGGAAGTCAATGGAAAGTCCCTGCAAAGATAGAGAGACAGAACGTGTGTGTGTGTCTGCAGCTCACCCGATGTACTGCAGTGGATGGCTCTGATGAATAACAATCCTACACGTGGGGCACGTGTTGTTCTCCTCCAGATACTTGACGAGGCAGCTCCTGCAGACTGAGCAGATTTACAAACTTCAACAAACCTCGGCTTTGTTCCTGGGACTGAACAGGACGGCATTCCAGATAAAAACATTTCACTGTTCAGTCCTCTATGATCTGCTTCAGGTTCGAACAACAAACTGTTCGGTCTGCAGAGAAGCTGAGCTGAGTTGTGCAAACTCTGGGTCTAAATAAGAATCGAGTTTATTTAACCCTGAAACAGCAGCTGACTGAAAAAGGACGTAAAATAAATAAAATCAATCTTCACTTCTGACAGATTCAGCTTCTTTTTAACTCCAGTCCTGCTGCTAATTCACCCAAAAAACAGGAAAATTTAGTTATTTTTCAGCTGTTTGCTACCATCAGTTTCAAAATGACCTCATTTTTAACGTTTGCTGTGTTCAGCGTGGATAAAATACAAGTTTATAGTTAAATTTAACACGACGGCTCAACTTTTTCTGCTTGTTGGAGAAATTAAAGGACCAAACACAGAAAAAAGAAAGTTTTTAGTGAAAGAAACAGGTGATTGTTTAGATATCCATCACTGAAGCTTGAAACTGAAGTTTAAAGGATTTAGTTTCTCTTTATGCTCAGCGTTTGTTTTAATCTCTCGTCTCAGAACCACAGAAGCTTTGATCCTTGATCAGTCTGGAACTTCCTGTTCTTATTGATCGCTGAGTTAAATCACTTTTTACTGTTTGACGTCGTCTTTAGGACAGGAAGATAATTCCCAGGAGGTTTGAATTTAAAGCAGAGAAGAAGAAGAGCTGCCGATCTGTTCGCTGTTTCTGTTCCTGTAATTAAGACCCACAGAACGAATTCATCCTGAATCAAATCCTTGAATCAATATTTGCAGGTCGGAGGATTCGTGTCGTGTAACCCTGCGGCGGTGTCCCCGGCTGATGTGACTCTCTTTGTCTGGTGGAGCCCCTGCTCCTGGTCACGTCTGGACTCTGAGGTCCCATCAGCGGGACGAGAGCACCCTCCGGTGGCCAGCCGAGGTACTGAGGCGTCTGGGCTCTGTTTTTATCTTCACTGTGCTCGAACCTTTAAGGCTGTGGTCTCCAATCCTGGTCCTCAGGGCCACCATCCTGCATGTTTTCCTTGTTTCTCTGCTCCAACACCTGATTTAGAGGTTAAATCACCTCTTCATGTTCTGTAGAAGCCTGTTAATCACCCATTGATTCAAATCAGGTGTGTTGGAGCAGAGAAACAAGTAAAACCTGCAGGGTGGTCCTGAGGACCAGGACTGGAGACCCCAGCCTTAAAAGCCTTTAGACTGAACTGAATGAAGAGATGCTCTGCAGGTAAACATGAACTGTTTGGTTTTGTCCCTCTGAATCGATAAATTTAAGACTGAAAGGAGGCAAATTTATCTGACACTTTTTAGAGCACGGGTGTCAAACTCCATTTCTCGGGGGTCGCTCTCCTGCAGGTTTTAGACGTGTTCCTGCTTTAAAACACCTGTTTTAAATGGACGCCTTGTTGCCATGCTCCTGGAGAACCTGATGATTTGGTGAGGAGGTGATTAAACCGTTTGAATCAGGTGTGTTGGAGCAGAAACACCTAAAACCTCCAGGACAGCGGAGCCTCGAGACCTGGAGTTTGACCCCCCTGTTGTAGAGCGACCACCAACACGTGATGATTTCACAGAAACTGAGACAGAAATAAAATAAAAAAGAGGCCCGGAAGGCAGCTTCTGACAACTAATCTGCTCTGCTGGTGTTTCAGCCGCCGCATCGGTTCAATGCGTCCGAGTTCGGTCCCGGTTCTTCTGATTCTCTGTTAAACGGGACGTCTTTAGGAGGCGAAGCAGCCGCTGGTCGTTTCGTACGCAGCTGTCGTCCTTCAGCGCCAAGAATTATCATTTAATCTGCAAACATTAACGTTTATTCATCTCCCCACAGCCCTGCATGAACAGATGTGAGCAGAGGCTGCAGATTCAGGGACTTGTTTCATCGCCTACATCAGTGGGGTCCTGGTCCTGGTCCTGGTCCTGGAGGACCTCCATCCTGCATGTTTTAGATGTTTATTCTATTTTGACACCTGATCTGAATGAATGGGTGATTAACAGGCTTCTGCAGAACTTAAAGACCTGCTGAAGAGCAGAAACATCTAGAACCCACGAATCAGGCCCGGCCCTACTCCAAAACAGGGACCAAAAAATCAGGGTCCGGCCTCGAAAAAATGCCGGTGGAAACGCGTGCAAAGCGAGCCAAGTAGAGTGGAGCCGGGACCTTTAGAGCCGGTGAAAAAGGGGCAAAAGAGACCTGCAGGAAAGGACTTTATTTTCCACCCAGAGAGATTCATGACAAAGTTTAGCAGCGGTACGAACCGACCGTGAGCCGGCACAGAACACGAGTTACGGGATGATTTTCCTGAGGTTTGGGCCTGATCACAGCATCTAATGACTAACTGCGGGGAGAAAACAGATGGTGTCATCCGGCTAATGATGGGACTGCGTGTGAAGCAGAGATCATCTCCTCTCCTTTATGAGATACAATCTGCAGATTACACGCTCTGCGGTCCTGAGCGCAGGAGCAATTACCTCACGTTCACGACGCCGCCTCAGATTAGCTGCCTAATAATGATGTTTCTACAAAGCGCAGCTTCTTCTGCTTAAAGACAAACAGCAATGAGAGGTTTCCTTCTGACCGCGCTGAAAGGAAGCGACACGACAAGACCCGAAGAAGAGGAGGAGACAGATGAAGGTGAGTCAGGTGAGGAAGGACCTACAGGTGTGTAAGCACTCCGTGACGGTGGTGGCGTCGATCAGGTAGCCCTCACACAGCCGGCACGTGATGTGGGCGTTGATGTGACACAGCTTGATCTTCCTCGTCAGCATGTCGGGGTTCTGAGGAAGAGGAGAGACGAGCATTTATCATCGAAACAAGAATTTCTCTCATTTACTGAAACAGGTCGAAGCAGCAGGCACTAAACAGCAAGTTTTCATCTTTTAAAAAGGGTTTAAGACTTTTTAAAACTCACAAAATAACTTTTCTGAAAACATTTCATGGATAAAAGTTATTTTGTCGCCCATTTGAGCGACAGTTTCATCTCCACAGAGGTGGAAGCTTCTGAGTCGACTCTCAAAAGTCAAAATAAATCCATTTAGTCGATGTTAATCTGCGTCCCCCAGCAGAGCTGCTGCAGCCGTTTGTCCCAGCTTCCTGCAGCAGAAACATTCAGTGAAACCCTGACCAGGGCACATCTGTAAATAACAGCTGGAGCCATCATAACATCCGTCTTCATTAATCACCTTAAAACATTTGATTTGTGCAGAAATTCCCATGATGCTAACCCCGTTAGCGCCTCTATGGTGTCTTCAATGTTAAGTTAGCATCTGTGCTAATTGTTTCTTTTTTTTTTGACACATCCTTGTTGTGCCAAGCAGGAAAATTTATAAATCAGCTGTTTGGCTTGTAGTTATTTAAGCTCCAATATAATCAAAATGCAACAATAAATGTTTTCTGATCGCGCCGCGGCCGTTTGATTCAAATCTTGAGGATTTATGGAGGCGTCGATGACGGTGGTGGGCCGTCAGGACCAGAAATCATGATCATAATTATGATAAAGGTTAATTTAATTTTTTAATTTACTTTCCCAGATATCTAAAAGTATTCATATTCTCTTCGTTTCATATTAAGCTCCTTCCAGTGCTGTTGTTTTTAGGTTAGAGTTTTTATCCAATCAGAATTCAGCTCTTATGTTGCCAGGCAGGATGAAATCTGCCCGGGCCTGTAAGTGAACGGGCAAATACAGTTGATAGACAGCTGCGATAGCCAATCAGATCACGAGTTGTGTCAGTAAGGCTCTCTAACTGGCCTCACGTTGAACGTGACATTTACGCGTCCTGTGATTGGATGAATACTTACTAGCTTGAGCGGCGGCAGNTGGTTGCTGATTTACTGGCAAGGCTGTTTTCAAGACGAACTTTTCAAGAGAAGCTAGATCTCGTTAGAGGAGGACGGCCGACCCCCGAGCTAGCTAGCTAGCTAACCTGTCCCAGAATGGATTCTGTGTTGAAATAAGTGTTTTGGGGGACACAAACATTTTATTTATTGTATTCTATTTTATTTAGTTTTGACAGTAGCATACCAGATATGTTTTAATTGCTGATGCGGGTTTGTTGATTTTTAAAAATGCGCCGTTTTGATTTTCATCCCGGTGTTATAAATGCTGGCACAATGAAAGGTATTTATTGAGTAAGTTGGACATCACTGAAGGCCTGAGCGTGAAATGCACCGCCCGCCACTGGGGGATGAAATATGGCGTGTCTCTGAAGACAACATGTCCGTCAGAACATCTCACATAGAGTTCCTGCAGTAATTAGTTAAAACCCTGAAAAGCTGTCGGGTTCGACGCTCCTCGGTCTGTGAAAGCTGAGACACTAATCATCCACAGTTCATCTCCTGAAGGAAACCGAGCTCAGGTGAGCGGCTCGTTCTCCTCCGACACGCCGCGGCAGCGCCCGACAGGCTGCGACACGGCGCCCTGCAGGTGAGTCAGGCTTGTGTTGAGTAACCGCGTGACTAACCGTGGTTTCACTCCACCAGCAGATCACCGCGTCAGCTCGCAGGGGTTAGCCATTTTAACACTTATTTCAAAATGCAAAGAATTACGAAACGCTTCACTTTTCGTAACAAGACAGGTGTAAAAAAAAATAAAAACAGGTCTGAGCTCGAGAGAAGCTGAGAAATGTTGAAGAACAAACATTTTTATTCTTTATTCTCCTAAAAAGCTTAAATTTCTTCACTTTGGAAAGACCTAAACTTCCAACTCCAGTTTCTCCCGCACAGGGTGAGGAATCGTGTTTCCTTTCAGGTGGAGGTGAAAACGAGCTGCGATGACTGAACACATCTGTAACGACTCCCTGAAGGAGCTGGTCCAGGATCAGCCGTTTAGGACTGAATTTCACACCTCTGCTCCTCCGGCCCGAGGCTGGGAGAGTAAACAGTCCGCTGTGGAGGAGGCGCAGACCAGGAGGTCCTGTTTGGACTCCATTAGTGCTTTGTTAGAGTTTTAAATCTAAAATAAAAACTTTGTTTTCTGTTTTGTTTGTTTTCTTCTTGCAGGACGATTGAAATTCAAAGGTTCTAGTTCTGACTGAATGTACTAAAAAACCAGACCTCCCTCTCCTCAGACCTCCCTCTCCTCAGACCTCCCCCTCCTCAGACCTCCCCCTCCTCAGACCTCCCCCTCCTCAGACCTCCCTCTCCTCAGACCTCCTCTCCTCAGACCTCCCTCTCCTCAGACCTCCTCTCCTCAGACCTCCCCCTC
>NC_051438.1:28059263-28084439 GCF_001649575.2 Kryptolebias marmoratus | reverse complement strand
CCTCTCCTCAGACCTCCCCCTCCTCAGACCTCCCTCTCCTCAGACCTCCCTCTCCAGCTCCTCCTCGAGGATCCTGAGGAGTTCCCAGACGCGAAAAGATCCAGAATCCCCCCAGGGACTTCTGGGTCTGCCCCGAGGTCTCCTCCCAGTGGGACATGCCTGGAAAACCTCCACAGGGAGGCGTCCTGATCCGATGAACCACCTCAGCGGACTCCTTTCGATGAGGAGGAGCAGCTGCTCGACTCCCAGCTCCCTCAGGATGACAGAGCTACTCCTCATCTCTGAGGCTGAGCCCGGCCGCCCGATAGAGGAAGCTCATCTCAGCCGTCTGGATCCAGGATCTGGTTCTTTGGGTCCTGATCCAAACCTCATGACAGGTGAGGGTTGGACTGTAGACGGAGCAGGAAGTCCAGAGTTTTGTCTTTTGACTCGACTCTTTCCGACCGAAGTGATGCCCTCATTACTGAAGACGAGGCTCCGATCCGTCGATCCGTCACTCAGGAACTCCTCCAGGTGAGGCAGAGACTCACCCCTGACCCGTTCCACTTGTTTCCTGTTGAGAACCACGGCCTCGGACTCAGAGGAGCTGACTCTCATCCAGAACCGTCCCAGAGACCGCTGAAGGTCACGGCCTGAAGACGGTATCTAATGAACCAAGTGTATTAGATGTTAAGTAAATAAATAAAATATTAGCTGCTTTTTTAACTTTTAAATTCTTCAAATTCATAAATTTTACTGACCAAGATTGATAAATGACTGCCCATAACAAACAGAAGCTGAACAGTTCAGGTGATTTATGAGCAGGAAGCTGCCCTGATTTTTATCTTTTAGGTTACGTTACAGGACGCCCCGTCTGCCCTCCTCTCTGTCTCTAAGGCAGAAAATCTCCGTATGTGTTTTTTTTTTTTTTTTGGCCTCCTCGTTTCCTCGCTCTTCCTGGAAGCGAGTTCCCTGGAAATCGATCTTATCCTGACAGACGCCTCAGTTCCTAAAATAGAAAGAGACACCTGGAGCAGAGACGAGGCCTCCAGCAGCAGCTGAAGACACACAGGTGGATGGCAGCTTCACGCCGCTTTAATGGCGCCACAGACATCAGAAACGGGCGTTCCTCAGAAGCAATTAAAGAGCTCACCGCCCTGGAAGCTCGCCGCCTTTTCAAGCTACAAATTTAAATATTCTTCTGTTGAAAAATGAGGACGTTTTACCCGATTCTGGTCAAATCCTGAAAACACAATCTGTGTTTCCCGTCCTCCAATCCAACCTTTTTGTTCATTTACCGAGTAAATAAAACCAAACACCTGAAGCGTTTCTGTATTTGTTGCTCAAAGGGACACAAGAACCCGGACCGGACCGGTTCCCTGATCCAAGCGCCTGACAATCTGAGCGAAATGAGACGGCTACGGAAGAACCGGCAGAGATCGGTCCGTTAATGGCCGGTTGTCGACCAGCATCTATTATTTACAGGCTCGACCCTGAAATCCTCCCTGACTGCGAGAACGGAGCCGGCATCCGCAAAATAAAACGTATTTAAAGGAGAAATTAAATAAAAATGATTAAAATAAGAGTTTTTATGTTTTTCCTTCAGTTAAACTCCATCATAAACCCTCCAGGGTCCGTTTCTCTGGTTTCAAACGTTAACGACTTGTTTTTAGAGTTTCTGTGGGCTGATTGTGGGCGGAGTTACCTCCTTAGAAGGAGGCGGGGCCAGCTGTGGCAGACCGCTGCAGGACAGCGAGGAGGTTCCTGTCGCCGCGATTATCAGGGGAAATGGAAGCAGAAGAAGAAGAAGAGGAGGACCAGTTGGTCTACAGTGATGCTGTCAGGAACTGGAGCCCCACGTTTCACCAGAGGAACCCCCGAGCTTCACGATGATGTCACACAGTATGCGAGGAGCTTCATCTCCGGACGGCGGGAGGAAGTCGGCGCCGGTCTGACAGGTGGAGGAGGCCGGCGCCGGTCAGACAGGCGGTGGTTCTCCTGTTGAAGGTTTGTCTCTCAGGTTCTCCTCCTGCAGTCCGCCTCTGGTCCATCAAACCTTCTGGTCCTTCAGGAGCTGAAGGTTCAGCTGCTGGAGGTTTGGGTCGGTTCCCCCCCACACTTACTTCCTGTTCGGCTCTCGATGCGTCACAGGAAACGCCGCAGATTTTTTCAATCTATTATTTTAAAGTTAAGTTTTTAAAATGACTCATTTTTTTATGACTTTCTTTTGATTTATGTCAGTTTTAAAACACCTTATTTCCCCTTTAAAGAAAAGAAAAGATCCGAACGGAGCAGCTCTTACCCCTAAAACCGCCATGCGTGGACTGTGGGTGGAGCAGCGGCCACGCCTCTTCCTGTGGTTGTGCTGCCGACGGCGTTAGCTGCTCATCATGGAGAGCCTCTCATCAAAGCCTGGAAGCAAACAGGAAACAAATAATCCGACTTTCAGAAGGTTTATTATCGAATCTCAGAGGTGTTCGAGGAGAAGACAGCCGTCGCTCGGAGGTCAGGAGGCAAATTAACGCGCAGTGAGAAAAACGCCACGATTGATCGTTTAAACGAAACTTCATGGTTGGAACATGTTACTCAAGATGTTTTTATTTCATTCACGATGTCCAATAAATTCATTTTTATAAAGAACCAAAAGAAAATAAATAAATAAATAAATGCACTGAAATCTGAATAAGACCGAGCAGCTCGTGATGTTTGACACAATAGCAACAATTGGCTGATAAATAAAGCCCTTCTGAACATAAATAGTCTCTTTTTTTGGCTCAGCAGTGACTCGTTTTCCACGTTTCATTGAATAATTGCAGGAGTCCACCTCTGCCGTCACGATGTGAGGGAATCTGAGGCGATCGTTCACAAAAAGAAAGAAAATCCTGGAGCTGCCGGTCCGTCTGTCGGCTCATCGGACCGTGAAATGATCCCCGTTAGTCGACGGGGATGAAATGTGAAGAGAGCTGCTGAGGAAACTGATGTTAGGGTAACGGCACCATCAGCACCGTCAGCTCCTCTCTGACGGGGTCACGGGGTCACACCGAGGCCAAACCACGAGGTTCTTACTTGGTAAAACGACACAAACATCTTCAAGCGCTGCAGAAACCCGAGGAAACTCAAATATCGTCCTGATAACTCATCAGAAATTTGAGTTTTTGTGTTTGTATCGAGTCAGGACGAGGGACTCGTCCTCGTCCTTCATCGTCCCGCTCAAACCTGTCCAGCAGCAACTGATCGCCACAGAAAAACAAGAACACACCACCTTATTTACATCGCGGGCGCGCCGTGAAAGCTGTCCCTCCGGTTTTAACCGCCGCAGAAACGCTGATCAAGGCTGCTGATCTCCAACACGGGTGAAGCGTTGGGTCTGACCTCAGTCGGTTTAACGGACTGACCTGAACTCTGGCGTGGTAGTAGCTGAGGGTGATCTGAAACACGATTCCGAGCAGAACAGACCGTCCCCAGATCTTCGATTGGACTTTTGGCAAAAAAAAAAAAAAAATCTCTCATGAACCGACGGACAGATTTTAGTGAAACTTTCAGGAAATAATCATCGGATGTGGATCTACAAGTCATCCACCCAATTCAAGATGGCTGCCACAGCTAACCGACATCAGCCGACACAGAAATGACTTATAGATGCAGACATCGCTTCGCCTTTCAGCAGCAGGAAATACAAACACAAACACTAAAGTCCTTCCAACTGGTTAAACTAAGACCTTTTTAGATTAATATACAGTAAAACTGCACAACCTTTCATTAATATTTATGTTTTGTTGCCATTTTAATATTGCAAATGACTCGAATCCACAAACTGCATGTAGAGCATGTATATCTGGCAACCAGACGGAGACCCGCCGCTCTTCGTGAAAACAGAAAGATGTGGTTTGATGATCTGATAAGATGGCATCTTTTCTTCATACCCTGCAGCTCTGACAAACTGTAAACACCTTTAACTTTCTGACAGCCCAATCCTAATAATAAACCCCCCCCAAAAATAAAACGTGAAAGACTCTCAGACGCTCCATCGCCACCGCCGTGCAGAAGCAGTTCATCAACGTCGGGACAATCCGCCAGGCAATAAATCAGACGAACGGAAAGAAATCCACTTTTAAACCAAATCTTTACGACTACTGATGTTCACTGCTGCGTGCTGAAGAAAGCAAACCTAATTAACAGACAATTTAAAGAGCTGAAGGAAGGAAATGTTTGGGTTTTTTTGCAGCAGACGGTTGTATAAATTTCAAAGACGCCAAAAACAGCTTCAGGATCACAAACGAAACAAAAAAAACCTGAAAAGCTCGTCCAATCAGAGCAGCCAGTGGCAGCTTTTTGATTTACAGCCTCTGCTAATTCACTGAGCCACTTTTAAAATGAGATTTATGACCTCAGGAATACAGTGAGGACGTCAGATTGACAGCATTTGCAGTCAATCATTGGCTGAGCGACACCTGCTAACAGCTGGCGAGCACACACGGCGGCAGACACACACTTCGGCGCCACAAAGAGCGCCTGTTGGCCCGCCCGTGGACGCTGGAGTGTTTGGATTCGGGATAAATTGGCTGCCAGCTGGAGAGACGGAGACTGAGGGCCTGGATGGGAGGATGGGAGGACCGGAGCCAGGAGGAGAGAAACTTTGGCTTCAGTTCAATCCTGGGTCACAAACACAAGTCCACGGAAACGCCATGCGCCCCTTCGCACATCCACCGTCACACACACAGTTATTGTCTCCTCTTAATTCTGTTTGATGGCCCTCAATCCCCCCCCCCGCCCCGCTGCACCCCCGGCGCCTGGGGAAATCAGTCAGACAATGAGGCGATCCAAAGAGAAGCAGACCGCGGCGAGCCAGGAGGCCAAACGCGCCGCCAAGGAGCCGCAGCGCCGAAACAATCGAGCTCTGAGCCGAGGCGGCGGCGGCGGCGGCGGCCAGTGGTGGAGTTATTCAGACTAATTTGTCTCAGAGTTCAGACGAAAAGCACAGAAAGATGAAGGACAAACTCTAACAACTCTCTTAAAGCTTAAAAACAGCCTGATTTCATATCTGAGCAGCAACATGTCACCGAGGACCAACTCAGATAAGATTCATCGTTTTAAAGTCTGCAGCGTTTCAGCGCGAGAGGCGAGGTATCGGGGACGGGGAACATCGAGTACTTTGTCTTGTCAGCAAGTCTTTCCCAGGAAAGTCAATATTATCACGTCTGATCACCAACAACCTAAAAACACCGGAAAAAAGGACTTCTGTTCAACGGTTTCTTTACTTGGCTACGGCCAACTTTCTGAAAATAAAGTCAAAGGTTTGTTGAGGTAAAGCTCGAGGCCTCAGGTCCAGGAGGTGGACCCAGACGTCCCTGGTGATCCTCCTGGGGGATCCCTTGGTGTTTCCTGGGAGAATATATAATCCTTCCATTGAGTTCAGCGTCTCCTTCCAAAGGGAAGCACCCAGGAGGCATCCTAATGAGGTGACTGAACCTCCTCTGAGCTCCTCGCCTCGGATCTGAGGCTGAGCCCGGCTGCCCTACGAAGGAGGCTCCTTTGGATCCAGGATCTGGTTCTTTCAGTCATCATCCACCCCTCAGGATTAGGACCAGTAAATCCAGAGCTTTGCCTTTCAACTCAGGTCTTTCTTCATCAAGACAGACTGAAGAAACGCCCTCGTTACTGCGGAAGAGGTCCCGATCCGTCAAACCAGGACGGATGGTATAAATGGAGCCGACTCCGGACAGTCCACAGGCACCAACAGAACCACTGCAAAGACGAGGCCCTGGGCTTCCCAAACCTGACACAAGGACACTCTGAGATCTGCCACGAACCGGACCGGAGACCTGTGGCAGCCCTGGTGGAGTCCAACCCCGACCCGGACTGGGCTGGACTTTGAGTCAGTCCAGTTAGGATCAGTTTTATTGGTCCTTCAGGAGGTTCTGGGTAGAAACCATCCATGGATGTGTTTTTAATGACACAAGCCCAATAAATAAAACACAACACTGATTCAAAAATGCCAAACCAACCAATAAGACGTTGAAAGCAGACAGACGACACTGTAAAAAGCTTCAGGACGGTAATTCCAGTGAAGTGTCACCGGAGGAACTCGATATTCAAACCACCCGAGGAGCGAGCGAAGGTCCTGCTGAGGTCAACAGCCTTGGGGGAAAGGAGGGAAGCCGTCAAAGTCGCTGAACGACGCTGAAACTGAGTCACTGAAGCCAAAATGGAGCCGCACGCTCGCTAAAAACTATAAATGTAGCTAAAGGGTAGCTAAGAGAACGATGACAGGATGTAGTTGTTGTAAAAAAAGTGAATAAATGAATGTTTTAGCGCCCGTTTCTTGACTGAGCTGAAGGTTTTGGTATTTGAACGGTTAAATTAAGCGTATGAAGAGGTTAGATGGCAAAAAACACAGAAAAATTAAAAAATAAACAGGAAAACAATTTATTTATATAATAAATAAATCCAGCCTGGCATGGAGAGAAACAAACATGAAGTCCTGATTGTTCAGGATCAGCTTTAAACCGTTTATTAATGTTTAAATAACGCTCATACACGTGAGATGATTCAGGGTTTTTAACCGGCTGTAATTAGACGTCCCTGCGCCGCTGAGTCCGCGTCTCGGATCAACCACACCTACCAACTGCAGCCATTTTCTAACTGATAACCGCTGCTGAACTCCAGGCTTGTGGTCCGATAACCTCACATTTAAAGTCTGCTGTCTGAAAACAACAATCTTTATCAGACGGATCTTTACTGTGTCACCCATAAAAAAATGATTATAAAAATCCATTCTGTTGTGTCTGACGGCAGAAACCAAGAGGCAGTTTGAGATGATGGATGAACCCAAGTCAACTGCATTATTGACCTGCGGAGAGCCGTTTCTGTTAAATGAAACGCCGTCAGAAAACCAAATATTTCCCCTCACAGAAAACGGCAGATGCTCGATTTTTTTGTTTTTCTTTCAAGTCGCTGGTTTGGTGCAATCTTGGCTTCAAGTCGTCAAGATAAAAAGGAAGATCTCCTCTTGTTCGAGTAATTATCCTCAGGACTTTAATTCCAGCCGAGCTTTAAAAACGAGCAGCTCGACATCAACCGTTTGACGCCCGACAGTCCAGTCTCCGAAGATCAGAACGTGGACACCAAAGACAGAACAATCTGAAGAACCCTTAGTTTGCAGCAAAGAACGTCAGTAATAAACAGCCAGACAAGAACAGGAAGCACCTGCAGCCGGAGCGCTTTGGAGACGTCCAGAGAGAAGAAACGGACGACCGTTTGTTTGGTGACGTGTTACAAACTGAGACCAGAGAGGAAAAAATACCATCACCAGATCCAACCATGATGATTTATTTCATAACGTTTCTGTTTTCAGTCCTCCTGAGCTCTTTGGACGTCCTGCTGACAGAAACCATCACTTTGTTGTCTTCTGTCAGAAGAAGAATGAATAAATAAATGAGTTTAGTTTCAGGCAGATTACTCGGTCGATGTTGATCACTTTTACTGCAGCTCATAATTTACTACTTTAAGTGAGAATACACCCTAAGAACTGCTGGGTTACTTTGATAACTCGTTTGCCTGATTGTTGGATCAGATCTGGGTTGATTGGACCAAATATTGGTCGTTGGGTCGGAGAGGAGATGTGTCGTTTCCACAGTCGGCCATTTTAAGCCAAACCCTGACCAAACTGGACGTCTGCTTTAGGATTTAAGACGGTTCAACAACTTGTTGGATGTTTAACCTGGTTGGCTTTGTTAATAACTTTAGTTTAGACTAATCAGTGACTTTGGCTTCTAAAATAACATTATTTAGTGCTAGCTAGCTGATGCTAATTACTGTTAGCTCGCTAAAAGCTAACACTAACCCAATTTTAGTTGGGTTGCTCTTTTTAACTCAACATTTTAGTCGCTCCAATTCAACAAATTGATCATGTTTATCCAGTGTAGAAAACTGAACCCAATACGCTGCGTCAAACTGAAAACCTGCTGAGTTGAAAGTACTCAGGGTTTACCCAGAACCGGGTTACAGATTGGGCTTTTAATTCTTATGTTTCTAACGGCTTTTAATACAGTTATTTAGGTTGAGCAATACGAGCAATTATTGGGATATTTTTTAAAGAACAAATGATAAAACTCATATCAAATTACATGAGTTTTATTAGGGGGGAAATGTGCTTTTTACTGTTCCATCTAACTAGCTTAAACATTTCAATTAACTATAATTAATTTAAAACGAACTGGCAACAAACGCCTGTATTTAGGATTTCTATCCAAAGAGGGGGGAATAATGACTGAAATCTAACAAACTGGCTGTTTTTAACGCTGTAAAAGTGACGTTTTGCTGCAGATCCTTCATCCGTCGCTGAGGAGAAACAACACCGACTCGTTTCTGTCC
Source organism: Kryptolebias marmoratus (assembly GCF_001649575.2). Lineage (NCBI taxonomy): Eukaryota > Metazoa > Chordata > Actinopteri > Cyprinodontiformes > Rivulidae > Kryptolebias > Kryptolebias marmoratus. Next base: position 28,076,087 of record NC_051438.1, on the reverse strand, counting down.
GTCTTCCTCCACCTGGCTGATAAAAACCACTCTTCAGGTCAAAAGGTCAACCCGTTTTACATCCGTGATGAAGACTCCAGAGACCCGGGAGGACCGAACCCGACATCAGCTCAGGTTGCTTCACTTCACACACAACAACCGCAAAAACACACAAGGTCAAAGGGCAACAGAGCTAGGGTTAGGGCTGGTTTATATATATATATATATAAAATATAACACCAAACTGTTAATATTCAGAGTGAAACCGCACCTTTCAGCCGGGAGAAGGCTGCAGCGACGCGTCACGTGGCTTCCTCTCAGTTTGAACCACAAACCTCAGGGTCCTGCGCTGACAGCAAACGGGTAATTAATCCCCCGTTTGATCGTCCTACGTTCGTTTACGCTGAGCTGACGGAGGCGCTAACCAGCGCCATCCCTGACCTTTGACCCCGCTCAGTAACGACTGACCTGCTGCATCGTTCGCCACGACGATACAAAGACAAAACTTACAAACCGATATTTTACCACGCAGGTTGTTTCTGCTCACTTTCTCCTCTCTAAACTCTCATCGGTTACACTTTAAGGAAGTAAAAAATAAAATTTAAAGAACAGGCGTGAGCTGGCACACATTTCTTCATTTAATCTGTTAAAAACACCAACAATACCCAGCGTGGTTTTTACCTGAAATCCTGTCCAACATGGACAATCTTTAAATCTTAAAAACACAACTTTCAGATCAGCTGCAGGTAGTTTTAAAGCTAAATCTGCACAGGAAACCTGTCTGTCAGTGCAAAGATAAGATCATTACCTTCAAAATACGCTAAAGAAACTCAGTGTTTTAAGAGCAACATGGCTAACACAAAAACAACAACAACTCTGACAACAAATGGGCCGAAAACAAGTTGAAAAAGCAGCAAAAATGCAGAGAAAAACCTTGAAAGACTTTCAGGAAGAACAGAAAACTGCTGCTGTAAAAACACGGGAAAGTCTAGAGGTAAAAGAGAGGAACGGGACAGCAGAAAGTCAGCTGCTGGATCTGAAACAGCGTCTGTTTTTAATGGCAACACAAACTCAGGATATTCTAACTCACAGCCTGTTGGCAACCAGTTACTTCAGATGTTGACAGGAAGCAGATTGGATCAGCGGAGGACATGGATCCCATCAAGGCTCCGTGGACAGCCTGGACTCCAGGAGATGATTTTAGATTTATTCTGCTCAGATCGTAAACACATCTCTGTCTCCTGACCTGAAAACGTCTCCAGGTAAGTTTATTCACTTTTCGGTACTTTCTAGAGAAAGAAAATCCCTTCTGTCGAATTGAGGAAATCTTTTTAAAAGGGGACTATCAGGAGAAAAGAAAGTTTCTTTCTCTAAAAAAGCTGCTGTAACTATTTATATGACTGGCTGTAAAAATAAACCCGTTCTACAAATTCAGGCGACTCTTTAAACTGTTAGGAACCACAAACTGAGCCAACGACGTCCCGCGACGATGTAGGCTTTCAGGAACGAGTCCGATAACCGATCCGGGCCTTCCCCTTCCCTTAAACACAACCGATACAACTCTGGAGAGATCTCTACTGGCAGCTCGGAGGCGTAACAGCAGCGGGTTGACTTTAAATCCCTTCAGTCCTTTTTAAAAATCACACCGAGGCGGCAAGAAGGCATCTCAGGCTCGACTTGAAGTGCTTTCAGAAAGGGTGAAAAGTTTCAGGAGGTATTAATCTGATAAAAATGTCCGTCTACTCTGGAGGAGGAGAGGAAAGTCTTTATCTTTTAAACAGCGAAAACCAAAGATGTTCCCAAGGTGTTCCCCCTTCAGAGAGATCTGGGTCTTCCACAGGTTCCTCCCTGTAGGACGTGACCAGAAAGCCTCCAAAGAAAAGCACCCAGGAGGCCTCCTGAAACACCTCAGCCAGATCCAGCTGCCGGGGTCTTCTTCTTTCAGTCATGATTCGTATGATTCGACCACAGCTGAGGGTTGGAACGAAGACAGAGCCGTCTTTCAGCTCCTTCTTCACCAGAACAGACCAGACCCACACCCTCGTTCCTGTGGATACCTCCAACTCCTGCTCCATCATCCGCCCATCACTCAGGAACGACACTCCCAGACCGGTTGGGAACCATGACCCCGGACTTAGAGGAGCCGACCCTCATCCCAGCCGCGAGCCGCCCCGGAGCACGCTGAAGGTCACGGCCCGAGGACGCCAACAAAACCACGTCTGCAAAAAGAGACGGGACCCCAAGGCCCCTGAACATGAGTGAACGTTGAGATCCTGTCCACGAACCCGGAGTCCAACCCGCACCGAGAACGAGCACGAGTTTCTGCCGGGGATGATGACAAAGCTCCTGCTTCATTTCTACAGGGACCGGACAGCCCTGAAAAGGAACCTCAACACTCGACAGAATACCTCAGGGAACACGGTCATAATCCGTCTAAAGAGCCACAAAAACACACGAAGACTGGAGACAAACTCCCATGACCCCTGAGCCACTTCACAGGGTGAAGATCTGGTTCTCGTTCCACGCTGCCCCCCCTGGATCCTCCCTTCCAACCCTGGGGAGGCTGAGAGGTGTGGATTCTCGACAGGGACGATCTCCAGCCCCACGTTTTAGAAAATGGAGGCCACCACACGGTCTGCCTCGCCACAGAGAGACGTGTCGACCACATTGGCCCCCGACGCCTCGAGTCTTCAGCTTCTCAAAGGAACCAACCTTAGAAACGTAAACGGTGTTTTAAGGTTTGGGCTTTTACGTGTATAGTTAGTTTCTTTTGACCTTATTATTAAAATATTTTAGATTTATTGTGAACCCACTCTCGTCACATTACGCCTAAAGGAAATAAATTCTTTTATTCTCAATCTTAACATGGGAACCGTCCAGAAACTTGATGGTATTAGTTCTGCTTTTTTCCCTAACTTATTGTCATTTTTACTCTCACAATTGTACATTTTACTCTTTAAAAGGCAGACTTTCAGTTCCCTTTTAAAGTTGGCGAAATGAGTCGATTGCAACACGTCGAGAGCGCGAACGCTCACCAAGCTTCACGAGACGGACGTCCTAACATCAATTAAAAATGTAACGACTGTTGGTGTTTACAGCGATGTCATCCGGCCTTCAGGTGCTCTTCGGTTAAAGCTGATCTGAAAGCTGCGATAAAAATAAACTAATTAAACGCCCAGCATTCCTTGAAGGGATGCACGTCGCCCGCCGCCCTTCACGCCGGAGGAGTTGTCGCGTTTTATCAACCGTTTGATTACTTTCTGAGAGTTTCATGAGATGTTCTGCTAACCGTACTGAAGGAACCCACGGGCCGAGTCCTTACCGCTCCACCTTCGGCCTTTCAGGCAGCGGCGGATAAATAAAAAAAAGGGAGGACTGTTCGGCGAAGGACGCGCCGACTTTCGTCAATCAGGCGCGCGCAGAAACGAGTTCCTGCTAACAAACCCTCTCCCGACGTCGGGGTGTTAATTCCAGCAGAGCTGCTGCTTCTTTCATCTTCTGTGATCGATGCTTCCACCTGAAACTGGACCTGATGCGCCTCCATTCCCACAGAATCCATTTCTCATCAAAGCGTTGAGGGGAAAAAATCCCCGACAACGTGAGCAGCTTTTATTTGCAGACGAGGGATTCTCCTCAGTTGCTTAGTGGCTCATTTAGGAAGCTGCCTGATTTTATTTCCTGTCCAAGACGAAGACAAATGCATCTTCAGGCGCTTCGGCTTCTATTGAGTTTTCTCATTATCAAGCTGCTCCGAGCCTTAAGAGGCTGCATCCTGCTCGCCTGTCATGCAGGCCCGACAGTTTTATCAGGCTGCCCACCGGGACCGCTTACATTGTTTCAACAGACAAAGACGCGTGTTTGGGCGAAGGCAAAATGTTTATTTGGTCATTTGTCTTCATTAACCGCTGATAAAACAAGCAGAAATCTCACTGCAAGATTAAAAAAAATCATTTAGATATGGAAGAAGCTGCAGGTGAAATGAGCGCAGAGCCAATATTAAAGTTGGTGTTCGGAGAGAGGAGGCGAAGTCGGTTTTATACGAGACGTGAAGACATGAAGCTGCCTGAGAGCCATCACTCAGGTCAGGACGGGGAAGGCCCGGTAAAGTCCATTTCAGAGGAGTTGCAGCTGTTTTACAAGCTGACGTAAAAAAGCCGAGGTTCTGACGATCCACTCCTCAGATACAGACTCTGGACTCAGACAAAAGAAGAGTTTAGTTTTTAAAATCATGCAAGGTACAGCCTTCTGGTCAGGGGTGACGTAACGCAGGCCTGTTCAATAAGTGGGCCGGCTGCGGCCATTTTGAAAATTTTGACCCAATAAACAACCTGATAATGTGCAGCGCTCGCAGCGTGCGCCGTGGACGAGTCTCAGCTACGATCACGCACCGCTGACAGACAAAGACGGGTGATAATTCCTGCCCTCAAACCTAAAACTGAAGCTGAGTCCAGATTCCTTTCCCTGCTGCAAAATAACTTTTTATCTGCATGGGAGAAATTAGAAAAATGTGGCGTGCAAAAACCTGCACCAAAAAAACAAAAAACCGAACCCTTCTTGGACCCGTGGAGCAACGTTTGAGCAGTCGTTGCTCTTCCCAAACGTCTAACTGCCAAAAAAACAAAAAATAAAATCAGTCGACTCTTTTATTCTAACGAGGCCGTTAAAAGTTTCACCTTCCGCTCTGAAGGCTTTCAACCTCGGCTGATCTTATCAGAGCCACGCTTCTTATCAAATCTGCGATATTCAGCGAAAGTCGCCCCGTCGCCTCACGCCGACAGGAAGTGGGCCTAAACGTGACGCGAGCGCTTTACAGCTCGACTTCACGCCACAAATTCAAACAGAAGAAGAAGAAATTTGTTGTTTTTGAAAAAAAAAAAAGTGACATTTAAAAGATAAAGGATTCACAACTCTGTACGTTCTCCTCTGCTTGAAACAGGAGAAAAACAAACACGCAGCTTTATCATCATCACCCGCCGCCGCCGCCTGCGTGAAGTGAGTCAAACCGACTCAAGATGGCAGCCAAGGCCTTAATTTTCCAGATGAAGATCTGAAGCGTGACGTGGTCGTAGCTGAGCCTGATCCCCGCCGTTCAGTCCGAGCGAGAACAAGCCTCGCCGCCACAAACTTTCAGGATGTATTCGTTGGACGAACAGCCGCTTTGGTTCTGATGCAAACCCAAATCCAAGATGGCCACCACAGCCAACTGACCCAAACTCCAAAAACCCACTACGATTGAGTCGATTTTACAGGTACAGAGCTAAACGTTAACAACTCAGACGCCGACTTTTATTTTCAACAATCAGCATAAAATGATGACGGGCAGCGGGTGATATGCATTCCTTCAGTGAACATTAGGCCTTTAATCTCCACACTTTATGAGATTAAATTTTGCTAAATTCAGATTAATAAATGCAGTCGTGTTCAGAAGCATTTAGGAAGTCCGTTTGTTCACAGACAGGTGTTTAAAGGTGTTTCTCTGAGTGCCGACTCAGCGGAAATCTCTTCATTCAGATTATTTTTACAACCACCTAAAGAAAAATAAAATAAGATAAAATCCATTGTCTTGGTTAGTTAGTTGGAATAATAGGAATCGTTTTCTTCCTATTTGGAGAGACAGCCGTGACGGCGTCACTTTAAACAGAAAAAAACAACAATTTCAACAATTTACCAGCCTGATAGTTTGTGTTTTCAGCCACTTTTAATCCGAAATCCAGTTATTTAAATAAAAAAAATAAGATTTTTATTATTTTAGCCACTGAAAGAACATTAGCTGCATTAGCTTTCAGGACAAGTCTGAATTCCTACAGCTGGAGGGCAGACATGGCTTCCACGAAGGGGTCAGCTGTGACCTTTGACCCCGTGACCTTGAAATCAATCAGGATCATCCCAGACACACTACCTGCCCGTTCCTACATCGGTCGGCTGCAGCTGCAGCGAGGGCAAGGTCGTCACGAAAGGGGGGACCCGTGACCATGAAATCAATCAGGATCATCCCTGACACCCGAGGCGACGCTTGTAGCGTTAAAAGCGCCTTGACTTAACACGTCCCGTGTGAAAACGTGGGAATTCAAGCCGATTTTCGCAACAGAAGACGACTCCTCTTTCAGGTGAGACCACCTGTGGCCCACTCTGGACCTCCTGACCCACAGCTCTGGACCTCAGGACCTGTGGACCACCTGCAGGATGCTCCACAGGCTGGAGGTGGACAACCTGAAGGAGATCCTGGGATCCTGGAGATGAATGTTTTATCTGCAGACCTGTTGGCCTCTCTCACCCACACACAATGTCACAGCAGCGTGGAGGGGGTGTAGGGGGGTGGTGTGGAGGAGGAGTGGGGGGGGGATATATGTAGAAAAATGCACCAAGTTTGGGTCTCGGTCCCGACCCGAACCCGAGCCCAGCTCCTCCTGCACACATGCTGGGGCTCAACTTTGGACGGCTAATGGTGGAGCGTTCAGGAACATTCCATCTCAGTGGGAAACGAGAGCTGCCCCGGTTCGGTTCGGTTCGGTTCGGACGGGCAGCGGCGCTCACTGCTGACACCAACCATGTGCATCCCGGCCGACGGTGGAGCCACCTTATCGGCTCACTTCCCCCCTCCTCCCCCCCATCCCCGGTGTGTGCAACTGCAGGGCCCGGCGCCGCCATACACCACCCCCACCGCCGCCGCCGCCACCACACGGACCCGTTTAAACAACAGCGTGTCCCGGAGCGACAAAAAGACGAGAGGCGAACCGGGACCGAATCCCGGCGACCGAACCGCCGAGGACGGAGCCGCGGGGCCGCCGGGGGAGGGAGGAGGGGGGAGCGGGCGAACTAACCTGCCGGGAGAACCGCACGGTCCGCTGGATGTTTAGGTCGAATCCGAGTTAAATCCACTATCGGTGTAACAAAGAGGCGAAAATGACCGAGTGGCGGCGGAACAGGCCGAAACTCCGGGAGGAGCGGGGCGCATGCGCAGAGCACGCAGCAGCTGGAGCGGCGCGGGGAGGAGGGGCGGGTGAACGAGTTCAGCTGATTTCTGATATCGATCCGATGAGTTTGTTATTAATTATTCATTTGGCGCCACTTTCTGAACAAGAAGCGTTTATAGCAGCTTTATAAGCGGTGGACAGCTGATTAAGTTCCTGTTATAAGCAAGGTTTTATTCATTAATCTGCAAAAAGACGCCAGAAAACACTAAACCCGTTGAGATTATTCAGCTTTAAATAACAAACAATAACATTAAACACTTCTAAAGATGGATTAAACTGTAGGCTCCATCATTTCTTCACACATACTCCAATAAAGAGCATCTTAGAGGATATTTCTACTTATTCAGATGATGTTTTATTTAATTTTTCTGTGTGGTTTCATATATTTTTCATATTTAACTTTGTTTCTGTCTTGTTTATCATCTGTTTAAAGTCTAGCCACATAAGTAAATGAGTAAACAAATAAAACTTTAAACAATATTGTTGTTGTTGTTTTGAAAATTTAACAAAATAATAAAGTAAATAAAGGATTTGCTGTATAATTTAAAACTATTTAACTACATTCGCAAACATTTTTCCCGACAGAAATGCACTGAGATCTCTACAGTTCCAAAAACATTGCTTTCTCTGAAACAAACTTGGTCTGTTTTCGTCTTCTTAAGCTTCTTTTAGCTTCAGTAACTCAGTTTCAGCTTCTTCAGAACAGAAAATGCAACTTTTCTTTTTACTAGAATATATTTTGTTATTATTTGTAAGATACGTGGAGCTTTGCCTCTTTTTTTAACAAATAATTACTTTGTTTAGGAACATCAGCCACATGGAGGCGGAAAAACCAAACTAAAGGATGGCAAATCAAAGATGGTTAAAAACAAGAGAAGATGACTCACTCTGATTCTAATCCTCATACCTGTGAAATTAGAAAAACTGCTCCCAGCCAAGCAGAGATTTGTTCAGTTGGTTTTTAAATATGTAACTAAATATGAGGTTTTACTTACACTATGTGATAAGTGCAATACATATCTTGTGATTATCTTCATTTGTGCTGAGTTTTAAGCAGACGTTTCCCCTGAAGCTGCATATAAAAACAGTAAATATTTCTACCTCTCATTCACTAGGCTCTTCGTTTAGATAAAGAAAGAAAGATTCAGAAAGAAGTTTACGAAGCCTGAAAGTTCCCCTTCAGTTTCAGAGACAATACTTAATTTATTGAATTATTTATAATCATTAATAATTTATAATAATTAAATAATTGGGATGTAGTTCCAAAGCTCAGAAATTACTTTTTGCTTCTTTTGACAAAAAATAAACACCTTAATTAATTTATTGTGTTAAGAAACAACATTATGTGTTTGTATTGGCTTACTTGTTGAGTGTAGATGGGATTATATAATATAGTTTTGGAACAAATAAACAGCATGGTTGAGTGAGTGAAATGTCTCTTTTATTATTATTTTTTTACCAAAATCTCCTTTAGGGCAGGCTTATGAATGTATACTTTATAACTCCCTTGTAGGAAATTATTTTATTTAGATTTAAATGTGTTATCTCCCATGAACTAGAGGGATATTTTTTGGAGGTTATTGAGCTGTTTTAGTTTTAAAAAATACGGAGTGCGCATGCTTTTAAGAGACGATCTTTGTACAATAGACGATCTTTGTGATAAATCACGGTGTAAACACTCCGACTGTCAAAGCTTTGAGGGACTTTTTCAAGCTTTTCCGTTGTTTGTGAAACAAAACGGTAGCACTCTACACAAGAAGGCTGCAAATCTGATATAACTGTCTGTTTTTAACTGACACAAAGTGAGTTTTTTTTTCTGGTGTTTTTGCGGACTAGCTGTTGACCAAAAACAACTTAAAAGTTAAGTTTAAGGTTGCAACTCGTTAGCTAAAAACTTATGTCTCAGTAGAAGACACAAGGAAGATATTAAAATGAAATACTTAACGATAATCGGCACAGATTTGTGTTTAAACTGTTCCGTTTTCTTCTTCTTTTCAATTTGTCTCCAAAGTTTCTGTCAGTTTGTTGACTCTGATTGGTTCTCCGGTTGTAGCTCCGCCCTCTTCCCCCTAAGGTTTTCCGGAAGCGGGAATCATCGCTGGTTCGCTCATAGTATTCATGTCTACAGGTTCGGTGAGTCACATCCCCGGAACTCGTGACTGAAACCGGGTCGATCTTTGCCCCTCCTGGGTCCGCGGAGCCACGGACGGGAGCTCCGGGACATGTCAAGCCAGCTTCGCGGCGACGGGACCCGGGGTTGGACCGGCTGAGGGTCGCCATGGAGACGACGGCGGAGATCCGGACGGTCTACGGTTCGGTTTACGGAGAGCCCGGCCGGATGAATCCGCCTTTGTTTAAAGTTTACAGGAGGAGGTGGTTCGTGCTGCTGGTTCTGTGTTTGTTAAACTGCTCCAACGCTACGGTGAGTCCGTGTCCAAAAACTACAAATCAATAAAGTTTATTTCAGTGAATTAAACGAATCTGAGCCACAGGGACACAGCTACGGAAGCCGAACAGTGACAGAATTATGACAAAAACCTGGAAAATCTCTAGCTTCGGAAAACAATCCGACTTTCGGATTTCACCCAGATGTGATTCTGTACGCTTTAAAAACATCAGGTTTATTTTGAATCGATCAAATTACGGCAGGCGGTTCGAAACTTTTCACTTTCCGACCCAAATATCCCAGAAAACATGACTTAAAACTTAAATAAATACAACACAATAAATGATGACTGTTGCTCTTATCTTTATGTAACGATTACAGTGACATTATGGCGCTTTAGAGGAGTTGTTTTTTAATTTTATGATTTCTGGAGAATCTCTCACGCCCCTCAGATTGGTGTTCATGACCCAAAAAGGGGTCCCGACCCCAGCTTTGGGAACCTCTGGTCTTTTTTTTTTTACTCATAGCATCATAACCATTTTTTTTTTGTTGCTTTTAGTGAACATATCTGATGTTCCTGTAGCTTTGTGTCCTCTTTTATTCAGCCGGATTATTTTAAAACAATAATTATTAACTAAATTATCAATTTAAGAAGGCATTTAATGAGCTCACAATTAGAACAAAGAAGAGAACCCAAACAGTAATTAAAATGTTTTGTTCCCAGGTTTCTTGTGGATTAATTAGTTTTTATTATTAATATTACAGTGAGGAGTCAGTGGGAAGGGAGGACAGAACGTCGAGGGTTCTTCTGAGGTTCTGATCCGGTGGCGTTTTCGTCTCTGTGGTCCCCTCTGTCTCTGCCGTGGGACGTTGTCTCTGGGAGACAGAGCGTGCCGGTCCAAAGCGAGCCCAGAACCGTCCTCTGAGGCGTCCATTGTTTCCAGAGAGCTGCTGTTCGTCCTCAGCTGGATGTGACGAGTCAGCTGATCAGACGGACATTAATCGCCTTCGGGCTCGATAAAAATCCACCAGCCGGGCGACTAATTATATTATAGTTAAATAAGCTTGTTAATGTTCGGTTAACTGCAAAACACAATGAAACATTAATCATCTGAACGGAGTCATTTTAAGGTCAGCTGGTGATAGAAATAAAAACAAACAGGTTCTGTAAGTTGGCAATTAAAACGCCTTCTCACCACAACATTTAAGACAATGAGGACCTGAAGACACCTCAATGTGTTTCTGTGGGGGAAATGTTTGTAAATAAAGTTAAATATTTTGGAAAAGTCTAATCTACATGTGTCAAACTCAAGGCCCGCGGGCCAGATCCGGCCCTCTGTAACATTTCATCCGGTCCTCTAGTCTGGTTCAGATCGAGTCTCTGATTCTTATTTTGCTTTAAAAAACCTGAGCCTAATTAGTGAAGTTTTCTCTGACAGTGACTTAGAAGCCAACAATATATAGTTTTAATTTCTGTATGATCAGGTTTTTGTCTGTTTTAATGTAAAAAACTTCATTTAAAAGCTGAGTGAGGCGTAAGAAATGACAGCTAATGATGAGCTTTTTGACGTTTGATCTATTTGTCTGTGTTCATTAAAGTCTGTTTGCTCTAAATTCTGTATAATCTGTAACTGGGAAAAGGTCATTGATATTTCTATATGAATGATTTGACATAATACATCTAAAACTAATTAATTTATGTAATTTTTAATAAATATTGATCGTGATTGGCCCTTGGCTAGGACCAAGTTTTTAATTTTGGCCCCCTTGTGTCTCTGGGTTTGACCCCCCTGGTCTAAACGTTCACAGCGTCGGTCTCCTGAAGGAGCCGAACGGCTGAAATAAAAAGCTCTGTCGGGTCAGGGTGTGAATAATCTGCAGATCTGAAGGACGAGACGAGAGACGAGGACATTCCCTGCAGTAAACAGCTGAACCGAAGTCGCTCGGGAAGTCGAACCGGTTTTAGTTTACGGAGGAAGTGGAAACGTTCCTGTGATTCCCCGTTCATCAGAAGGCGTCATGAGACCCGATGACTCGGGTTACAAACACAGCTTTTAGTTTTCCCCCAAGGCTCGAACTGATCTTATCTCTACTCCGAAGTTTGTTTATTATCTGAAATCCGAGGAGAAAACTCCCAAACCAAACCGCCTCTCCACAGGGGCGTGGCCTAACACAGGACAGGACTCAGGTGTCCACCTGCACCTCAAGGACAAGGGACACTCTTTGGAGGACCACATATGTTGGACCGAGAAGACAGATGGTTTGGGAGGGCGGTGAAGGAAGCCATCTTTGTCAAAAAAGAGAAACCAGCTTTAAACAGAGGAGGAGGTCTCAGATTCCAGCTTTCTAAAACCTAAAATGGAGAATTAAGCCTGATCTCCAGTGACCAGAGTGGCCCATCAGTGAATCAGGCTAACAGGGACCTTAATGACCCTCTGTTGTTAGGAGAGTGAGTTTAATCTGCAGGTGAATCCAGTTTACAGAACTGAAGTCCAGATGTTTCTGTCTGAAAGCATCTTTATGTCTTCCCAGATATGGCTGACCTTTGCGCCGGTCGCAGCGCAGTCGGCCCAGTTCCTGCAGGTCTCCCTGGAGGACATCAACTGGTTGTCGGTGGTCTTCATGGTGGTCGCCATCCCCCTCAGCTTCGGGACGACGTGGCTGCTGGACACCTTCGGCTTACGGATCACGGTACAAACTCAGACTCCAAGCTTTCTGCCTCGGTCGCATCTGCACTTTGACCTTTCGACCCTTGACCTTGCAGCTGGTCCTGGGAGCCTGGCTCAACATGTTCGGCGCACTGCTGCGCTTCCTCGGCACGGCGACGCTGCACGGTTCGGATCTCGTGTTCCCTGTGGTGATGCTGGGCCAGATTCTCGGCGCCCTCGCTCAGCCCCTCATCATCTTCACGCCCACGAAGCTGGCGGCGCTGTGGTTCCCAGACCATCAGCGCGCCACGGCGAACATGTTCGCCTCCATGTGTGAGTTCGAGGACTCGAGCACTTTGGGCGCCATAACCGTCCCGTTTGTTGTTTTTAACGTTTCAACCGCTGAGAAAACTGAAACTGGAAACAGGAAGTGGTCGACGCGCTTCAATCGCACTTCTTCTTCTCTTCTACCAGCCAATCCTGTGGGCATCCTCATCGCCAACCTTGTTTCTCCTGCCATCGCCAAAACTCCGGCCCAGATCCCCACGCTGGTGAGCTCATGGCGCCAGAAAGCTTCCGGAGACGTTCATGGAGAAATGTAATGGCTGTAATTCTCCCCTCTGCAGATGCAGGCCTACGCCGTCCCGACCTTCATCATCTGTTTCTTTGCTTCGTTGGGGGTCCTGAGCAGCAGACCGCCGACTCCACCGTCAGCCGGCGCAGAGAGCTCCGGGTCCGAACCGTTCGTTCAGGGAATCAAACTGGTAAAAAATCATAAACCGCCACTCAGAAGTCAGACCTTCCTGTTTCCTCCTCACCTGAAAACTTCCTCTTTTACTTTCTGATCTCTGGTTCCCTGAAAGCCTCAGCGGTTCTGATGAAAGTCCCTCGTTGTTCTTCTTCTTCTGCAGTTACTGAGGAACAAAGCCTACCTCGTCCTGCTGCTGTGCTTCGGCTCGGGCATCGCCGTCTTCACCTGCTTCACCTCACTGCTGGAGCAGATCCTGTGTGTGCAGGGATACAGCAACGTGAGTTTAAAAAAACAAAAACAGGAGCTAAAAGTAGCAAAAGGCTAAGAAAAACAGCAAATGATTAGCCAAAATTAGCATTAAAGCTAAAGCTAGAAGCTTAAAGTAGCAAAAGGCTAGTTAAAAATGGCAAATGATTAGCCAAAATTAGCATAAAAGCTAAAGCTAGAAGCTTAAAGTAGCAAAAGGCTAGTTAAAAACGGCAAATGGTTAGCCAAACTTAGCATAAAAGCTAAAGCTAGAAGCTAAAAGTAGCAAAAGGCTAGTTAAAAATGGCAAATGATTAGCCAAAATTAGCATTAAAGCTAAAAGTAGCAAAAGGCTAGTAAAAAACAGCAAATGATTAGCCAAAATTAGCATAAAAGCTAAAGCTAGAAGCTAAAAGTAGCAAAATGCTAGTTAAAAATGGCAAATAATTTGCCAAAATTAGCATTAAAGCTAAATCTAGAAGCTATTTTGAAAAGTATAAAAGTTATAAAAAACAAAGTCCTGTCAGCCGAACAAACAGCTGAAGGAGCAGAAAGTCAGATCATAGTTGATTATAAAACAGGAAGACGGCGTGACGCTGACTCAGCAGCTCATTCCTTGTGTCGGCAGAAATTCGCTGGCGTTTGCGGTGCTCTCTTCATCGGCGCCGGCGTGCTCGGCGCCGTGCCCGTCGGCCTCTACGTGGACAAGACCAAGAAGTTCATGGAGGTGTCAAAGATCAACATGAGCCTCGCGGCGGTGGCGTGCGCCGGCTTCTCTGTGGTGAGGAAGTACAGGACAGCCTCGGGACCCGTCAGCGGTGAGCGATCCGGTGTTTGACCTCTGACCTCTGACCCCTCAGGTGTGTCTGATGCGGCAGCAGGAAGCTGCCATCGCAGCCGTCTGCTCCCTGTTTGGCTTCTTCGGCTTCTCCGTCTTCCCCGTGGTCATGGAGCTGTCCGTGGAGTGCTCGTACCCGGTGGGGGAGGCCACGTCGGCCGGACTCGTCTTCGTGTCGGGGTACGGCTCGCCGAGCGCCACGGGCGACGGCGCGGGAACGCTCAGGACAGTAACCCGTTTGTGTTTCCTTCCTCCAGGCAGGTGCAGTCGGTGGTTTACGTCCTCGTTCTTCAGGCTCTGACCAAACCGCTCGCCGACTCGCCGCTGTCGACCTGCGGGGACGCAGCCTACAGCTGGAAGCGTGAGTGTCGACCCGTCAAACGCTCAGGTCTCCGTCTGATGGTTCGGGTCAACAGGTTCACTGGTCTCACTCCTGAATTCGACCTTTAACTTGTTTACCAACATGTCTGATGAAGATCCAAACTGAACGTCAGGAAATAAATGTTTCAGATCAGTGAAGTTTTAGAATGAAACAAAAGAAAAGTGTAAAAATGTTAGAAAGTTCTCCTGAGGAACGATTAAAGAACCTGAAACTGTCCTGTCCTCCCCTACTCCCCTCTTGTGCCCTCCTGTCTTCCCATCCCCCCCTCCTGTCTCTCTCCTGTCCTCTCATCCTCCCCTACTGTCCCATCTCGTCCTCTGCTGTCCTCCTTTACTCCCCTCTTGTGCCCTCCTGTCCCCTTCCCGTTCTCCCCTCCTGTCTTCTCCCGTCCCCCTCTCCTATACTCCCCTCTTGCCCTCCCTTCCTCCCCTTCTGTTCCCCTTCCCTGTCCTCCTCTGTCCCCCTCTGTCCCCCTCTCCTGGTCTCCCCTCCTGTCCTCCCTTCCGTCCCCTCCTCCCCCGTCCCCTCCTGTCCTCAGTGCCGATGATGGTGATGGCGGCACTGAGCTGCTTCTTCACCTGCGTCTTCGTCCTCTTCTTCAACACTCGCTACAGACGCCTGGAGACGGAGGAGCGAGCGGCGTGCCGAGCCGCCGGGTCCTCCGGGACCGCCCGGTCCGCCGCTGCGAGCGGCTCAAGTCCAAACAAGAACATCTGACACCAGTCGGGGTTTCCGAACAGAACCGGAGTTCTGTTTCTGTTAAACGGGGATTTCCTGTAATAATTATTAATTTTTTGCACTTCTTGGTACTAAAGGGCATTCCTGCTGGTTCCCTCAGATTCTGTCGCTCTCAGGCCTCCGAGGGGCAGGAGATCATGTTTCTGTTAGCAAAATATCCCATGAACTCCTACAGCTGATTTCCAACTCAGTTTCACAGATCCTGAGCTGAGAGTCGGCGGGCGATCATGTAGTTTAGGTCATAATCCGCCGTCATTCAGGTTCCTCTGTTCAAAACTTCATTTTATTTTATCCCTAAACTGAAGACTTCTTCACGTTCCTCCGTTTGTTTGTAAACATCTGACGTTTATGACTTGTTTTAAAAGCACTTACTGTAAAAACATTTCAAAAGTCTAGAAGCAACGTTTGTAACAGCCAAAGTGAAGGAAAAACAGATTTGGTGCTTTTTTTGGTCAAACTGATGCAAATGTTGGATTTTCTTACAGACTGAATGAATTTAATAAATATTTCACCTCTGAGTGCTGAAATGTTTATTTTTTAATCCGATAATAAACCGATCTGATCGGTTCGGTTTGAGGGTTTTTAAATGTTATTGTCTCAGAATAAACTTTGTGTCACGTTTTAAAGAATAAAGTTCCTCATTTAAAGAGGAGCTCAGAGCAGAAACACCACAAACAAGCAGCTGGATAAAGAGTTTTAATGACTTCCCTGTTCCACGAAAAACAAATATAAAAAGTACGAGCTCTCCGGCCGCCGGCCTGCTTTCCTATGAGCCTTTCTGCAGACGATTAAAAAAACATCCGTTCATAAGAAGACGAGCTGAAAGGAACTGAAGGACTGCTGCAGTAAACCTGTTCGGGTTCTCATCGTCTGCACCAAAACAAGACGGTTAAATAAAAAAAAAACGGCGCGCGGCAAGGAGCGGCGTCCCGGTCGCTCCTCTCAGAGCTGCAGGGCGCAGAACTGCTGGTACACGGCCAGGATGTGGGGGTCGAGCTCGGCGGTGAACAGCAGGTTCTCCAGTGTTCCCATGTACTGCTGGATGGTTCCGTGGTGCTGCAGGAGGGAGAACAGAGCAGAATCAGAGCCGACCGACTTCAAGATGGCCGCCACCGCCACGCTTTCCTGATCTATGACCTCAAACTGAGGCGGCAGAGGAAACCCGTCTGTTTTCTCTCAGCTGTAAAAGCTCGGCATCATGGGAATTTTCCTGATTTATCCCGTTGTGTTCTCCGGTTCTCCCGGTCCGGGCAGAACCGTGTGATTGGTCCGAACTGAGGCCGCTGGGGAACGTTTAAAGAACCCGTGGATGGCAGGGGGACAACCATTGCGCAGGGAGGAGCTCAACTATCAGAGACAGACTGGAGACAGCCTGGAGATAGACCGGGGACAGAGAGGGGACAGACCGAAAACAGACTGGGGACAGACTGGAGACAGACAGGGTACAGACCGGGGACAGAGAGGGGACAGACCGGAGACAGACAGGGGACAGACTGAAAACAGAGAGGGTACAGACCGGGGACAGACAGGGGACAGACTGGAGACAGAGAGGGTACAGACCGGGGACAGACAGGGGACAGAGAGGGGACAGACAGGGGACAGACCGAAAACAGACAGGGTACAGACCGGGGACAGACCGGAGACAGACAGGGGACAGACCGGGAACAGACCGAAAACAGACCGGGAACAGACCGAAAACAGACAGGGGACAGACCGGGGACAGAGAGGGGACAGACCGGAGACAGACAGGGTACAGACCGGGGACAGACCGGAGACAGACAGGGGACAGACAGGGGACAGACAGGGGACAGACAGGGGACAGACCGGGAACAGACCGAAAACAGACAGGGGACAGACCGGGAACAGACAGGGGACAGACCGG
>NC_051438.1:28057195-28058128 GCF_001649575.2 Kryptolebias marmoratus | reverse complement strand
GGGGACAGACCGAGGACCCACCGGGGACAGACCGAGGACACACCGGGGACAGACAGGGGACAGACTGAAAACAGACCGGGGACGTTTACCATGAGGAAGACCTGCTGCAGCCGCTCGATGCAGTTCTTGTACCAGGGCGTGCTGATGTCCACGCTGCCCGTCTCACAGCGGACCAGGTGCTCCGTCAGCAGCATGATGAAACGCTGGAGGACAGAGACAAGGATTAAAGACGTCCCTCGCTGCCTCTCGGCGCTGCGTGTGGATGGGCCGCACCTGGAAGATGACGAGGAAGAGGTTCTTCTGTTCGCTCTGAGCCGACTCCACCTTCTCCTGCAGCCGTTCGATCTGCTCCTCCAGCTGGCCTTCCTCGTCCTCGCTGTTCTTCTCCATGTCCTCGTCGTCTCCGCTGTCCCTCTGCTGGCGCACAGACAGATTGATGCTCAGTTTTTATCGGCTGACAGCAGATCCACATTTCTCTTTCCTCTCCTCGTCTCGTTTAAATTTCACTTTCTGCTTCTGAGAAACATGATTTTAAACCGTTTGCCTGCTTGAATAAGAGCCGACTGACAGATTAACATCCTGGAGATAAATAATAAAGATAAGATGTCCGAGCTGACAGGAAGCAGCGTTACCCTCTTGTGTTGCTGTTTCTCCAGTTTGTCTTTGGACTCTTCCAGCTCCTTCTGGATCTTCTGGACGTGTTTGTTCATCTTCCGGATGGTCGAGTGGAGAATCTCCCAGATGAAGAGCCTGAAGGAGGCGAAGGGTTAACTTCAGCTGACAGCCAGAGCGCGTTAAAACCAGACCCTCCAGGATTTTGCAATCGCAACTATTAACGCAAAATCGAGCAAACCCCACGAAATCACAACTTTTTCCAACTTTGCCCAAAACGCTGCAACTTTAACCCAATATTTATTGTTTCTAAAGTGATTC
>NC_051438.1:28054293-28056820 GCF_001649575.2 Kryptolebias marmoratus | reverse complement strand
AAATGCTCATGAATGTCAGTTTAGAAGCTATCAAAGTTCTCAAATAAAGCACCTTTTGAGAATGTCAATGTTTGTTGGGAATTATCTTACAGAACTAGGAAGGATTTTTGGTTTAGATATTAAAAGTTATGGTTTTTATTGATTTTAGTAAAAAAAATTGCAACTTTTAGGAAAATGCTCCGCGACATCCTGGAGGGACTGTAAACTCGAGGACGCCTGCAGGTCCGCTCACCTGGTGAACTCGTGAGCCATGTCCTGAGAGAAGAGCCAGTTGGCGACGGCGGCGCAGTCCACGATCTGCGTCCGGATCATTTTGTCCACCATCACGGCGATCATCTGGAAACGAGACGTTCAGGAAGGTTCGAGTCGGCGCTCAGAAAGCAGCCGTCAGCCCGCGGGCGTCCACACGGCGGCGCCGTTCCTACCTGTGGGTGGTTCTTCCACACTTCGTACACCACCTTCAGGATGTGCAGCTTCCCGTCGTCGCTGTCCGTCAGAGTTTTAAGGATCTCGTGGAATCTGAAAGCAGCGGAGGTCAGCAGATAATACAGGTTTTAAAAACTCCACTGAACTGATTTCCTCACGAAACTTATTTAAGATTCGATCTTTATTACCACAGAATAAAGACCAAACCAGAAACTTCCATCAGCGGAGGGGAAGTTTAACTGAAAGGTCTCAGAAATACAGAAACTGATGCTCAAAATGAGGATGAATGACGAAAAGCAGCAGGTGGGGTCAGAAATTAAACAGCCGATCGTGAGACGGAGGTGAAGAGACGTCAGCGTTACTTTGAGACGTAAAGAACGACTAAAAATAAAAACTACTGAGCGTCTCATGATGTTTTATATTTCAGGGCTGAAATTCCATCGTTTCTCATCATGAGAGGCGGCGGGCGACAAGCATTCAGTCTTTACCAGCGTGAGCATCCTCCCTCAGGAGTCGTGACGGCGGCTCTCAGTCTCGTGGAGAAACATGCGTCATTTTGTTCTCGTAGCTTCAGTACGCCGCTCCTCGACCCGAGGCCCGGGCTGAGCTGTTCCTCACAGCTCCAAGTGTCTTGTGATTGGTCAGAAGTCATTGTGGGCATGGTTATGAGCTTTAAAGGAGCCATTTTGCTTCAGCTGCTCCGCTGAGAAGCAGCTGAAAATCCAAACTTTTAAACCTTTAAACCTCTGAGCTTAAGACCTCAGAGACGCAGGCGGCTCTTCGTCGCTGCGGCGGCCGGGAGGAAGAGCACCTCAGCCGGGCGGCGCCGGGACACGCTCCCTACGTTCAGTCACATTTAAAAACAGCGTCTCAGTCGGTTTAATAAACATGTCTGGTCGCGGAGAGGGAAGCAAACATCTGACGGGAGACGCCGCAGGAGAAGGGAGGAGCTTCCTGGGAGCTCTGATCAGAGCGTCTCCCGACCGCGACTCAACATCTCACGGAGCCTCAACTTACTTGGCGAGGGCGCTGAAGGAGTGGCTGAAGGACTTGGCGGCCAGGTGGAGAAGCGTCTGCAGGAAGACGTCGATCTTCAGGGGGTTGAAGGTCTCTCCTTCGTCTGCAACAGTTCATTTTAAAAGATTTCAACGGCGGACAAAGGAAACGACGAGCAGAGAGACAGACTGGGAACAAACCGTCGTCGTCCTCTTGGTTGGGGTTGGGGACTTCCTTCAGGATGGCGAGGATTTCCTCGTTGGACGCTCGGTTCTTGATGGCGTTTGAGACCGTGACAGAAACGGGATAACCAGGTAACGAGGCTGAGGAAGCAGAGATCGGTTCTTTTATTATTTCAGTTCTCGGAGCTCAGTAAAAACAAACACACTGGGCGGCGTTCTTACAGGCCGTCTCGTCTTCGTATTTAAAAATAAAAATGGGTTCAGCCGGGATGAGCGCTGAGAAGGTTGGCGGGACGATGTCCACTATCCTCTGATGGTACGAGAGCCTGCGAGGGACAAAAAGAAACGACCTCTTAAATAAAAGGAAAACACATGTTAAAGGTGATAAATCCCTAAAATGATCAGATATTTAGAATCAATTTGCAAACAAAAACAGGTTTTCACACCTCATGCTTTTCTCCAGAACTTCTTTGACAAACTTGGGCTTGGGCATCTCCAGGTCCACGGTCAGACAGTCGGCCCTTCAACCGCAAACAAGTTTCACATCAGAAAAAACGTCCGGCGGGTAAACTTAAAGAACAGCGGCGACGGGAACCCACCAGTCGTCCCAGCTCCACCGGAACTGGAAGTTGCTCAGGTGATGAGAAAACCAGTTGATGAATCTGTGTGAGGACAGGTAGAGAAGACATGGAGCGTCTGTTTGTTGGACAGGCGGGAAACGCTGTGGTGTGGGCGGAGTTACCTGTCGATGCAGGTGGTGTTCATGGTGTCCAGCCTCATGTAGAGCATCTCTGTGGCCTGAGCCAGCTGACGCACGTTAAGGTCCCAACCGACCACCGGCCGAGACGGCACCATCGGCCGCTCTGACATCAAACCCTTCAGCTGCTCTGACATCAAACCTTCAGCTGATCTGACATCAAACC
>NC_051438.1:28025520-28051846 GCF_001649575.2 Kryptolebias marmoratus | reverse complement strand
CCTTCAGCTGCTCTGACATCAAACCTTTGGCTGATCTGACATCAAACCTTCAGCTGCTCTGACATCAAACCTTTGGCTGATCTGACATCAAACCTTTGGCTGATCTGACATCAAACCTTTGGCTGATCTGACATCAAACCTTTGGCTGATCTGACATCAAACCTTCGGCTGCTCTTTTTTGGTTTTGTAGCTTTTATACTTTTCACAAAACTTAAATTGTTTGATTTTTTACAGAAATGTTCCCAACAGAAACAATCTTCTCTGAATTCTGCTGCAGCTATCGGCTGTTTTATCCTTCTTCCCTTCAGGTACCACTCTGCTACTTTTAGCCAACCTTTGGCTGCTTTTAGCTAGCATTTTGCTACTTTAAATTAGCTTGTTGCTACATTTAGATTACCAGCTCAAAGTGTTGCTACATTTAGCTTTTAGCTAGTTTAGCTTCTTTTTGATTGATCAGAAGGAAAGCAGCCACCGTCCTAAAAGATGCTCAACATCGTCTGAATTTAATTTAATTTCATGTTTTTCTCTCTGAATATTTTGAGCTTTTCAAGGTTAAAACACCTGAAGTTCCTACAGTTTCTTCGCATCATGTAAACATTTCTACTTTACTTTAAACAACAGGAATAAAACCTTTTATATTCTCTTCTGCTTGCATCAAACGAGAAGATAAAAATAAAAGGAAGGAGCGACGAAACAACATTTAAAGAATCAAAATGTGACTCAAATCTTTAACTACATAAAAGTTTAAAGCTTATTTAAAGTAAAATCTACACCTTCTGTTTAGATTTGTTCAGAACCCGGAGGTGTAAATATGTTTTTTCTTCCTCTGAACGACGAAAACAAATACGAGTGAAGCTGAAGGATACGACCTGTGGCAGCGAGCCCGGCTGCAGCTTGCAGAGCTCGATCAGCAGCGTTGTGTACATGACGTCCAGGTGCGGCGGCACGGGCAGCTGGAAGAGTTCTCCGAAGATCACCTGAAACGATTCGACACAAAACCGTTTGGCTCGGGTTTCTACGCTCAGAGCAGAAGAAGGCGAGGCGGCGAACCTCCACGATGTGATAGTTGAGCGGGATCTTGTTCTTCCCCGGGTAGCTGAGGAGCTGCGCGGCGCTGGAAGACAGAAAAACAAATCAGACAAGCTGATGGCGGCGGCGGTGGATCAGGCGCACGTTCAGGTGGGGTACCCGCCTCCCCGCTCACCAGGTTTTCCTCTCCTTCCAGTGGGTTTTGAGGATGCACTGCAGGTTTTCCTCGATGACGAACCTCTCCACAGAATGGCTGCCGGGCATGACGGGTCCCTGCAGAGACAGAAGACGCTCTCAGTGACGGCTGAAGACTAACGAGAATCTACCGTCTGGGCGCCGCACAACCTCCGGGGCGTCCGTGTAGTCGAACATGCGGAAGACGACCCGGGGAATGGGGTACTGGATGTCGGGCATGTGGCCCGGCGGCGTGAAGGGGGGCAGGTTGTGCTGCAGGGCCTCGCAGAGCACGCTGTCGAAGGCGATGTACGGGCGAAGGATGTGGCGCTCCTGCCAGCGGTCTTTCTTCAGCTTCTGGATCTGAGCCCAGAGGCAGTCCAGGTACTGAAACCAAGGCAGAGAACCAAGTTACCCAACAGCATTCTGCTCAGACGCAAACTGTGAAAGCCCTGGAAGATCAAAGCTGAGAGCTGCTGCCATCTTGGTAGGTGCTACGCAGGCATCCAAAGTTCCTGCCAGACTGACAGGAAACCATAAACACCTAAACTGAGCCCAGGAACCAAATGTTTGTTATTAATTGTTGGAATGATCAGAAACTGCACTTCAGAGAACGCTGAGCTGCATCTTATTAGTGAGTATTACATCATAACAGTTCAGAAATCAATAAAATTAAACCTTTGGAGCTTTTATCTGTCCTGTCTATTGAGTATGTGACAGAAAAATCATTCAGAATTAAAATAAAAATACCTGTTTTGTGAGCACAATGTCTAAATGCTAAATAATGAATTAGTGTTTGAGCTGCACAAACAGTCAGTTATTCATGTCATATAAGGCTGGTGGGAGGCTCATTACTCTGTCCTCTGTTGGATGATCTGATGACACGGCATACGTTCATGTGTGGCTTCCACACAGAAACACACACAGCACCTAGCAAGATGGCGACCAAATATCTAGCCTATCACTGTCAGCGGCCATTCCTACAGGTCTAAATTCCAGTGCCTGTCATTAGATAGATGAGTTTTCTAATCAGAGAGTAAGAACTTTGTTTTCCCACCACTGCAACCGTTTACCAAAGGGAATCTCAAACACTCACCTCTTCCTGTGGGTGGGGCTTCTCGGCGGTCCACACCTGCAGCATGGGGACATGAGTCTTCACTCTCCTCCTGGAAGATGGACGACGGAGGAAATGTTAGGAGCGAAGAACTGGTTCGGGGAGGATCTAACAGCAGAGATAAACGTCGTACTTGAGGTAGCCTTCGATCTGGCTCAGGAGTCGGTCCACCTCGACGTCTTTCTTCTCGTAGAGTTCCTTACCGACCCAGGGCAGGCAGGACAGAACGACGTACACGAACCAGTCCGACCGAACCTGGAGGAACAAACGACACGACGCAGCTGAAAATCCTCATCGATTCTGAACATTTCTACCAAAGTCTTGGTCCTGAATGAGGACTGCACTGAGACTTCAAAAAGAGACGCAAAGAAACAGATTCTGTCTTCAGGTGGGTTTAAAATATAAAACTCCAACTGGACGACAAGCCACAAATACCTGAATTAGTTAGGCACGAGAAACACGAGTTCACATTATTTACCTGAGGCACGTCCTCCTCCTGAGTAACACTGACAAAGTTTTCAAACATGGCCACCATGGAGGGAGCAGCGATCACGTGACAGTTGACCAAATCGGACAGAAAGCGAACCTGAAAAACAGCGTTTGTTGTGTGACGTCGCGCGTTAAAAACAGCTGCGGTGAATCAGACTGTAACAGGTCAACACACCAGGTAAACGGCTTCGTTGTAGAAGTTGTTTTTAAGGGTCTCCTTCAGCTGCCGGATCATGGCCTCCACAAACTCCCCTCCGAAGTTGTAGTTCCTGGCGTTGAGGAGGCCGACTAAGGTCGTGTAGACCGTCAGCTTCTCCGGCAGGAGGCGGGCGCTGTCAACACACAACACTTCACTGAGGACCGTCGCCTGAAAGCCTCCTCACAATCAGGGAGCAGTAACCGCTAAAACACTTACACAGAACATAAAATACGCAGGATTTTGTTTTTGTAGTTGGGAAGGTCGGCCTCCAAGACGCCTGCGAGGCCCTCCAAGTTGCTCTCGAGAGACGATGTGCTCTGAAAACAAATTATCACGTTTTTAAAAAGTTCTGGTTTTAAATAACACCGGTACAAACGCAGCAGGAAAGTCCAATGAGGAACGTGAAGGGAACAAGCCGGCACACGGCGTCAGAAAAGTAAGAGTACGTCTCGTTCCGTTTCCTCTCCTTACTTTTTCCCCGACGCGACATATCAGCGACTCCAGGCGGTCCTCGATCTCGATGGGCTCAGAGGTTCTCCTCCTCTTGTGAGCCTGTCCTCCTGGGGAGTCAGAAGTTAGACAACGGCACAAAATAAAAAAAACTCAGTGATCTAATGATGAAACAACAACATGCAGTGAGTCAAACACTCAGAAATTCACCAAAGGTTCGGCCAACACAACAAAAACCTGCAAACGGATCCAAAATGTCCAGAGTCTCTCTGTCAGAACAGAAACTAACAGTTTTCTGGCGGCTAAAGTTACTTTTTTTAAAGTCATAAATGGATGAAAACATGAAAACTGTCGAGGCGGTTTGTGTCGTTTCTGCTGCTGTTAGTTTGTGGGTCAGAAGCTGAAACGTTTGGATAGACTGGGACAGACAGCAGCAAATAAAAAGGTTTTCTTCATATATATATATATATATATATATATATTAAATCTTACTGATGTGATGATTGTTACAGAACCAAAACGAAGACCGATCCGAGCAGAGACTCAGTTACAGAGAAGCTGCATCATTTAAACAAATAAATGGTAGATGGATTACTCTCTCTTCTTCATTTTTGCTCATTTTTTCTAATATTCTCATTTTTGTTTTACTTTCAGACCCTTCAAGCTGTTGCTCTTCAGCTGTGGAAAAAATTCCCTTTATTTTTACTTTATGTTGGCAGCTTTGACTCCTTTAAAAAGCAGATAAAACATTTTTTTAGTCAGACTTGCTTTTATTCAGCATATTTTTTATTACATTATGCCTAATCTGTTTTCAAAGTCTTTTTATTTACCTGATTTTAATTGTAAATTGTTGATTTTCATACTATTTTATCCTGATTTGTATCTGTGAAAAGTGCTACACAAATCAGCTTTACTTACTACTCGTTCTGCTTTCGTTTGTAAATATATTATATACTTACAGCTTACAAAAAAAAAGTTTTTAAAAAATGGTAAAGTTTTAAAACTTTAATAACGTCCTTTCAAAGCTAGTCTTTTAAAATCAGCTATTCTTGGATTTTTGAGCAGGAGATGCTTTTATAATCATCTGCAGGTTAATATATTTTACAAGTAGAAACTGTTTATTTCTTTGTTTTGGTTTCCTATAAGCTTAAAGTTTACTGTTTGCTCTGTAATAAGTTATATTAACACAATCATGTCAAGATAAAAGGAATGTTGATTCATTTATAGCAATCAAGGGACAGTTATTCTTCATTCAAAGCTTATTTAAAACAAACTCCTTTAAATAAAAATGGTTTTGTCAAAATTTCAGATTTATTATTTAGTTTAAAACAGTTACATGTCACGTCGAGCAGTAGGCAGTTCTATTTATTCTAATATTTTAAATGTTTAAATGTGAACTTCCTTTGGGATTAATAAATATCTGTGTTTTGGTGTTAGCACCCCGGATTAGCCACCAAGCTGCTAACGGTAACAGCTGAATGATGAAAAGCGGCTCAGAACTCATCATCTTCGCTGTTTCAGGTCCTCAAGCAGAACCCTGTCAACTCATATTTAGTCATTTTGAATTATTTGGAAGGAAGAGCAAACAAATCCCGCTCACGGCCCAGTGACGCGTAGAATCCACCAGCATGCGTGAATGAAGTGAAAACACGCTAACGTTAGCCGGGGCAGTTTAGCACAGCGTCAGGGGGTGAATATCCGCAGACTTACCATCATTCTCATCGCTGTGTCGCCTCCTGGACATTTTGCACCACTTTAAAACACAAATAAAATATCCCTCAGAGAAATAATAACAAGAAACAAAGCAGAAAGTCCGTTAAACAAGCTGGTATTTAGTTAATTCAGCCTGTGCGCTGCCGCTGCCGCCGCTGCAGCAGGGTAATAACAGCGGTTTGATTTGAGCGAAGCACTTCCGGAGCAGAGCGCGGTCAAACGGAAAGTCCGCCGCTCTTTCTCTTCCGATGACTCTTTCAGCTGCTACACGTTAGGTGTGTATTTACGATGCTTGACAGCTTCTGTTCGACATAGGCAATATTTTAAAATACGATCATCCAAAATAACAGGGCAGCAAGCAGTGTAATACTCTGGAGTCTTTTTATTTGAGCAAAAAATAAATAAAATGGAAGCGGCTGAAACAACAGCTTGCTGCTCTGAGTTCATGAACTGGGAGGTCGACACTTTGACCTCCTGTGATGGATTAAAACAAGAGAAGCAACTTTCTGCCTCACTGAGAAGATATTACAGCTCCTGCAGGAGAAAGGTGAGGAAAAAAACACCGAATAACGACAGGATAGTGAACAGAAAACCGAACAAATTTTACATCTGTTATTGGTACCCCCAGAAGAATGTACTGTAAATAACTTTTATGATAAAAATAAAGAAGTAGTTTCACATAGATGTGTTCAGAGACAAGAGACAACATTTTCACATTAATTTAAGAGTAAAACAAGCTTATTAATAATGATAATAGGACATGAGGATTGGATAATAACTTCCATGTAATACCTTACAGTAGAATTTCAGGGGGATTTGTTATAAATACAATAAAACTGTTTTTTTATTAAAGCACCAGATTATATTAATCCAAAATATATAATTATTGATTGGTTGGATTGTGTTTAATCAGTGCTAATACACTAAATCTGTCTGGACTGAGTCTAACTTCTTCGCCTTCAGTCGTTCGCCGCCTTCGTTGCGTCAAAGAAGAAGGACTGTGGTGAAAACGGAAGCGTTTCCTGGAGCTGCTGCGGACAGAACTTCGGCGAGCACGCCGCCGTCCACAAACACGTGGCCAAAGCTCACAGCGCTGACGTCCAGCAGCTCACGCAGGCGGCGTGCGAGCGTTTCTTCGAGCAGCTGGAAGGAGAAACTGGAAGGCAGGAGTCAGACGGGCTGACGGACGAGGCTGTGGACATTTCTGCGTGGATCCCAGATATTAGCCACGTCCCTGAGGAGCAACTCAAAACGTAAACAAATCTCATGTTTTCATTTCTGCTGCAGCTGTGGCGCCATCCACATTTCAACATAACTTAACAAATACTGAAGTCTCTGAACGTCTGTCTCCTGTTTTCATGAAGCGGTCCCGGAAAGGTTCTGCTCTTTTATCGTTACTGTCAGGTGGACGGCCCACAGAACATCTGCGCTTGGCAGAAAGCTCTGTGTGAGAAGCTTCACCTAACCGGCAAGGTGAGCAAACTCTGGGTTCCACTGTCAGTAACAAGAAAAGTAAACATGGACGTGATAATTTAATTGATTTGTTCTTCTCTCCAGGTACGGGTGGGAGCAGAGGGCATCAATGGGACGGTGGGCGGAACCGGCGTGGCCACGGATCTTTACATCGACGCGATGCGTTCACATCCTCTCTTCAGGATGGAGAAAGAGGATTTTAAGGTCGGAGTCAGATAAGAAACATAGACGGGTTGAGTCCCGTCTGGCGCTTTGTTGCTGTTTGGCCTTTAGTTTTTAAAACAAACCCTGAAATAATCAGCTGCGGTTTGGTGTTCTCTCCTCCGGTGTCTGCGTTCAGAGCAGCGATGGAGGCGCCGAGTGTTTCAGAGACTTGAAGGTCGGGGTCTACAAGGAGATTGTTCCAATGGGAGTGGATCCTGATCATATTTCCTACCAGCTGGCAGGTACTTCTGTACTTTTACTGTTCCTACTGTTCCAGACTTTCTCCAAATCTTGATCTGCTTTGTGCTTTAAAGAAACAAGAAAGACAAGTAGAGGACAGAAAACACCAAGACTTAAAACTTAAAGCTGTTTTTTCTTAGCTACAGTTATAAAAAATGGGAACATATTTTGTCTAAATGTGCCTAAAGATCCCTTAAAAACGGCTTCAGTTGTGTGTTGTGTTGCTCGTCCGTCCCTTTGTTTCAGTTGTGTTTATTAAGCCTGAATGACTGAACAGCTTCTGTTGATGTCGGCGTCTCAGCAGCCGTCAATCCTGACGTTTCTTCTCTGTTCGGCCCCTCAGGAGTTCACCTGGAGCCCGAAGACTTTCACAAAGAAGTCGAGGCTCTTTTGGCTCGGAAGGATCTGCGTAACGACACCGTCCTCCTGGACTGTCGCAACTTCTACGAGAGCAAAATTGTACGTAGTTTTAATGTTTCACCAAGCTAAATTAGGCTGAACCAGCCTGCCTTACCTGTGCTTACAGCAGCTAAATATGCGGCTGATATGAGCCGAGTTAAAGCAGAAATTAGAAACTTTAATTAGACTAACAGGAGTCACCGACAAGTTAGACTCTCCAATCTCTGATGCAAGAAAAACACAAGTTTAAAATTAGTTTTTATTCGGCACAAATTAATCTTTTAACAGGAGAAAACTGTGTTTCCTCTCATTAAAACTTCTGTTTGTTTACATCATTAATGTTCAAATTTATTCCCTGCGAGCAGCGACATGTTAATTATGTGTTATTAAAGCACAGAATAACTTTTTATCTTCACTTAATCTCCATTTAAAGACAAATCAGTGGAACATAAACAGCCTTAAGAGCTGAATAAACTGCTCTGTTTTTATTATCTGGTGTTTTTAAAGGTTGCTTTAAAATAAACAATCCTTTCTAATCATCTTAAATACTCTAAACTTCATTTATCAGCAGTGACTTTTCAGTTCTTTATGAAAGATCTTTAAAAATGCGTGGATGGGGATTTCTCCTCAGGGGCGGTTCTCTCAGAGTCTGGCTCCAAACATCCGGAAGTTCAGTTATTTCCCGGACTACGTGGACCAGAACCTGGAGCTGTTCCGAGACAAGAAGGTCCTGATGTACTGCACCGGAGGGATCCGCTGCGAGCGCGGCTCGGCCTACCTGCGCTCGAAGGTGAGTGCGTTTGCCGCCCTCGTTCCTCCGGACGGCTGGAGTTAAACGTCTGAGCCGTGTTTTCGCCCGCAGGACGTCTGCAGAGAGGTGTACCAGCTGAAAGGAGGAATTCACAAGTACCTGGAGCGCTTTCCGGAAGGCTTCTACCGCGGGAAGCTCTTCGTGTTCGACGAACGCTACGCCATCTCCTCGAACGACGACGTCATCTCAGGTGAGGCTGCAAACGGAGCCCCTTAAACGCACCTCGAAGCTGTTTTATGACACCTGAAGGCATCACTGGTTGTGTTCAGACTGCAGGTACTGCGGCCGGCCGTGGGACCGCTACGAGCTCTGCAGCAGCCGGTTCTGCTGCCAGCTGGTTCTGTCCTGCCCCGGCTGCAGGCGGGCCGGACGCACCGCCTGCTGCCCGACCTGCCAGGACAAAGGGCGGGCTCGGAGCGAGGACGCCAAGGAGGAGTGCGAGTGCACCGACGGACGGGCCAGAATCCCCCGAGACGTTTGACCGCCTCCCCTCGGATCTGTCCTCGACGTTACTCAGTGACGTCAACGTTTAAAGTTTAATCATGAATGTGAAGTGAGTTTTAAAGTTATAAATTTAAAAGAAATGTTTGGAATAAAAGTCAGGAGCAGCTGAAACGTCACAAAGACACGTCTGCTGGAGCGATTTCTATTTATAAAAACACAAACATTAAAAACGCGGTTCTGTAAAATCTGTTTTCATGTTTTTATTCCAAATCTCAGCTCTGAACTCTGAGGAACAAACAGCATTTATCTGATTTATAACGCAGAGTTTCTTAAAAAACAGAATCTTTGAGTCGAACGACGGACCGCGGTCACTTCCTGTTCTGGTCTGAGGCCGCCCGCCGCTTCACCCGAAGAAATTGAGAAAATCAAAGAGTCTGACTCCATTTTGTGCTAAAACTAAAAGATAAATATTTTTTTAATCTTTTATTTATTGTCACAGCTGAAACTACAAGAACCAGTACTTTTACTGTCAGTACTTTTACTTTTGTACTCAGTAACTAAATTCGAAAATCAGCAAACTGGTTAAAAATAGCAAAATATGAGCTAAAACCTAAAAGAAGCAAAACTTTAGGTAAAATATTGAGAGGCTAGATACTCACATTAGCAGGTGAAGATAAAAACAGAGAAATTGAAGAAATCTAAATGTATTTTTAAGGTAAAAATGTATAAAAATAAAGTTAAATATGGTCATAGCAGCGTCGTAAGGAGCTGAATGTATAAACGTTTAAGAAAGGGGGAAAGTTAGATTATTAAAACAGTGAAATAAAAGTTAGAAGCCTGAATCAACTTAATCGAGATAATAAATGTTGTTTTTTTTATAATAAATGAGACGCAGCTGCGCCGCTCCGCCGCCAGGGGGGCGGGCTCTGAACCCGCAGGTGTCTCCTCAGCATCCCGCCTGGATGTTCCAGCCGAGCCGACCTGCCAGGCTGTCCGGGTGTCAGCCGACCGCCGAGCGGCCTCTGTAACGCCTCTGTGGCGGGGAGGGGTGGGGGGGAGTAACCAGGGTCCGGATAGACCCGTCTGTCTGTGGGCTTTGAAGGCGGGAGGTACCGAGCGATGTCTGCGCCGGGTCGCACGAACCTCCGCGGCTCCGTCGGCTACAGCCAGAACTCAACCCCGAACGGAGGAGCTGCGCCTCCCTGTCAGAACGGTAACACAGGCCGGGGCGGCGTGTCGGGCCTGTTCCGCTGGCGTCAGCGTGCTAACCGTGTGGTGACAGTTCGTTATTAGGCTTTTACTCGTTCGCGTTCAGTGCCTCTTCCCGTCGCTGTTAGTCGCAGTTTTTACATTAAAATAAAATAATAAGGTGTAAATTTAAGAAAAGTCGGGATTTATGTTAAAGCTAATGCTAACTGAGAAGCTAACGCAGCCCCGTTGGAAATACCGTTGAACTCGAGGCTCTGACGTTAGCTCGGTGCTAACAGCCGGTGTAGCGGATTGCGCATCATTATTTCTCCCTTAAAACTACGGTCCAGAGGAAGGACACGAAGCCAGGCTTTTTCCACAGGCAGGACTTTATTTATGCCGATAATGTCAGGGCGGAATAAAAGCGCATTAAAATGGGAATAAAACTCTTAAACTGTGGGCTTAAAGCGTTTTAATGTGGATGCGGTGCGACGGATTGTTCAAACCTTGTGTCAGATTCATTGTGCTGCATTTGTTTATGAACTTGGCCTTTTGTGTTTAATTTTTTATAGACAAAAGTACAGAATGTATAAACTATTTGGAGGCATGTTAATATAAACATGAGTTCATCTTGTGTTTGAGAAAAGCTTGACCTTTTATAAAACATCTGTCAGAAAGTTATAGATTTAATTTGCTTTGTGTTTAAATTAGAGTGCCAGTAAATATAACTTATCCATAGCCTTAAAACACACTCTAAGCTTTAAATAAAGACAACACGGCTCATTAAAGGCTCAGCTGGCCGGTCTTATTGTAGTTATTAGTATAAATATAGTAAATTTGCTTGTTAGTTTTGGTTGAGGCTGTAAAGAGACTCCTGGTTTAGAGATATGCAAACGAACGAGTCATCCTTTGTTTAAAGTTTGCTTATAAAAGCTGCTGTTTGGGAAATCAGAGCGATTCAAACCTTGTTTTTGTTCATTGTTTGCTTTTTGTTTTGTGCTTCAGCTTCATTTCATTCAGGCGTTACTGCGGCGTTGTTAGGATTATGAGGATAAATCTTTAAGGAGGTTGTTTGTATCCGTCCTGGTGTTTTCGCCTTCTTCTTTTTGGTTGTTTTTAACACCTGTTCCTCTCTCCAGGTCCGCTGCAGACCTACCCACCTATGTATCCACCTACAGGCTACTACGGAGCTCCTCCTCATCATCAGGGCTACCCCGGAGTTTCCGCTCCCGGCAAAGCGCCGGTCACAAACAGCGCCAACTACTACCAGAGCAACCAGCAGCATCATGTAGCACCGTCGTCGTACAGCGCCGGGCCTCCTCCTCAGCCTTACGCCACCGTCCCGTCTTCAGCACCTCCTCCTCCTCCTCCTCATGCCCAGTACAGCCAGCAGCCATTCCAGCAGCCGCCCTACGCTCCTCCGGGGTCCTACTACGCTCAGCAGCCGTACCAAGTTTCTCCGGCGCAGCTCCATCAGCAGCCCGGTTTGGTCGCGGCGCCAGCGAGCGGGCCTGGAGCTCCCATCTACCCTTCTGCTCCGGGGAGCGGCCATTACGGGACCACCCGGACCACCACCGCACCCGAGGCCACCCAGATGGGAGCGCCCTTACATCACTACAGCGCCGCGCCTCCGCCTCCTACAGCCGCGCTTCACCCTGGGTACGAAGCGGCCGCTCAGATGACCGTGAACGGGAAAGGATGCGCAGGTGAGTTCAGCTGGATCTGCTGAGAGAACCTGAGAACCCTGTAGACTTAAGTCCTAGTTTTTAGTTGTTAAATTGGGTTTTTCTCATTAAATTCTTTTGCCTTGTGCAAAAATGTCATCATTAAATTTTGCATTTGATTGTTCTTCGCATGTGTTACTGTGTTAATCTTGTTTTTTAACTCTTTTAATTTCTTCTGCACACTTTGCATCAAAACATCCGGCTTATTCAGGAGACGGCTGCTCTGACTTCTGGGTTTCATACTTTTCAGAATATTTTAAGTTTGTTGTCAAATATTTTCCTCATAAAACTACATTTAGATCTTTTCAGTCCCTTCAGAAACATTGTTCTCTTGGAAATCTGCTCCATCAAACCGGCTCCGTCGTCTCTAAAGGCTCAGTTATGGTCGCACCTCGCAGTGTTGTGCCCGGCGCTCGGACCCGAGGCGTTTGTACTTGACGCTTACGTCGGTGCAGTATTCTCCAAGAAGGCAGGGGGCAGTACGCTACGTAACCAGTGCTACCACTGCTGTGTTTCTGGGTGTGATACAGAGAGGATGTTTAAACTTTCTTTGATTTATTTGCTTTGAATGACTGCAGATTCTTCTGTAACGTGTCTGTGGTGTAAACGGTGCAGAGCAGTCCTGAAGCGTTCGTAGAAGGAATGAAAGAGCGGAACTCCGGGGCGCTGTTTTTGTTTCCTGAGATTAAACCTTCGTCTTCGTGTTTTATTCGTTTTCTGTGACCAGCTGGCGTCCAGAACAGCAGCCACCAGCACTACGACCAAAGCCACCCAGCCCCTCGCAGCTACAACTCCTACAGCGGCGGCGGCGCAGACCGGCCCGCCTCAGGAACCCTCTCGGCTTCGGCGCATTCCTCTCCGGGGCGCCATCAAGGTAACGGCGAAACCCAGGGGAGCAAGCGGGGGTTTGAGGACTGTTTTGAGGAAGAATGTTTCAGGATGTGGTCGAACACGAGGCGATCACTTCGTAGTTTTTTTTTTTTTGTCTGTTTGTTGTTCAGCTGATCAGGCGGAGAGCAGCGGCGCGGGAAAGCTTGACGCGCTAGCAGCTGCAGTTTTGAAATTTAGCACACGTTATCTGCAGGGTGCACAAACATGTGCAGGTGTGCATGACTTCATGCAAAGTTCAAGGTTTCAGGATTAAAATATGTTTATTTCTGTCTGTGATCCATGTCTGTCTCCTGATACTATCGGAGGTAGAACTTCTGCACACGGTTAATGTTTCAGACATATTTTCACACTTCGGTCAGCAATATTTGTGTCCAAATTATTATTTTTTTGCCTCAATAGCTCCTAAAGTGCTTCTATATTTAACACATTTTGTAAGAAAAGCGTCTTGTTTTCAAACGGAGCCTTTATGATTAATATTAGGTTGTTTTTTTTAGTGAACTTATACGGCTGTAGGAGCGTCGTTTCTCAGCAGCAGCCTGCAAAAACACATCCGAATCTCAGAGATAACGCCTTAATTTCTTATTTTTTTGTTTTTATTTAATGAGGCTTTGTTTTAGAGTTGGTGTTAAAACCTGTCCAAGCAACTCTTCAGCCTTTCGTCTTCATCAGTGCCAGAAAATGATAAAAAATCTTGGCTCTTTGAGATTTTAGCTGAAGGGCTTTTTAGGCGTTATTAAAAGAAAAGGGAGCAAAACATTTTTAAAAAGTAAATTACTCGAGTCTGCTGTTGTTAGTAACTTTTTTAAGAGTATAAATATTAACGGAGACACCTGAAACAAGACGACTTCAGGGCGTATTTAATGTAAAGATTGACTCGATGGTGGATTTCTGTTTGCTCCTCCTGGACCTCCTGATCTTCGGCGCCGTCAGCTGACCGCCCTCCTCCTCTTCGCAGTTTTCTGACCGACCTTCTGCCGCTCCTCCCTCCGACAGGCACGCCGTTTGGATTTGCCGCTGATAGCGGAGCGAGCTCGGCCTCTGCCGCCGCCTCGGGCCCAGCGGGAGCGCTGACGTCATCCAGCTCTGATGATGATGACGAGGATGAGGATGAGGAAGCAGGTCTGCTTTGGCTTTTACCTCCATCTGTCTCCCTTGTTTTCACCTTGTCCACCTCATGAACTCGTCCAGATGTCCTGCCTCTAAACGTCCTACGTGTCTTCTTCCCACCTTTGATCACTTCTGCTCTTCATCAGTTTATCGCTCATCATCTTCACTTTCTTCATCTTTATCCGACCACTTCCTGCTGTTCTCTGTAACTTTATCTCTTCGGTGCTCATTTTTTGGTCCTCGTAGAACGGTGCAGACAAGCGTCCAGGGTTCCTCCGAGTTCTGTTAGAGATAAACAAGTTCTTGTGTCCTGCAGGAGAACGTGTCCTGCAGGAGAACGTGTTCTCCCTGCTGGTCAGGAGTCAGTAGAGGATAAAAGTCCGTCTGAAGAGCTTCTCCTCTTTGTCAAACACACAAAAAAGAGAAAAATATTAAATTCTGTTAATGTTTGGATCAGATGGAGCATGACTCTGAGCTCACACTCAGCGTTTTTTAATTTATATTCTTTAAAAGATGTTTTCAAAAACAGGTGAATAATTGTAGTTTATCTGTTTTATAATAAAGAGTCACAGTTTGCAGAAAACAAAATGGCCGCAGGTATTAAAAGGTAGAAATTAGGAACTTTTATTTGCCTTCAGATGAATGGAAATTAAATATTTCTTAAAGTAAACAAAGCTTCGATTTTACTGTACATAAAAAAAAATGAATAAATCAGTCAAACTTTATTTATAAAGCACCTCTGTGACAACAAACTGCTTTACATCCGATCAGAAAATAAAAAACGATCTCATTTAATCAGTGATGATTTTAAACATTGAGACTGAAGAAAGGCAACAAAAGTCAGTTATTTTTCTTAAAAACACATTTTAAAACAACCAAAGTGATGCAAAATGTTGTTAACATATAAAATACAATAATATACCACTCCAAAAAAACTGCATTTCTTCATTTCTGGTCGACTCTGGATGATCCTGAAGCTTTTAGTGCCACAGATTTGTTTTAAAAATGCAAATAATCACAGATTATTCTAAGGGACTCGGTCAGATTTAAATAATGTGTCATAATGTTTGGTGCATTTAGTAAATTAGT
Source organism: Kryptolebias marmoratus (assembly GCF_001649575.2). Lineage (NCBI taxonomy): Eukaryota > Metazoa > Chordata > Actinopteri > Cyprinodontiformes > Rivulidae > Kryptolebias > Kryptolebias marmoratus. The sequence goes on along the minus strand of NC_051438.1, from coordinate 28,037,108 downwards.
GGAGAAGTGAAACATTTAGGGATTAATTTCAGTGATTTTCAGGCCTGAGTTGGTTTACAGAGTGTTGTTTGTTTTTTAAACTTGTATTATATGTTTGGATAGAAGTTAATCAGTTAATAACAGATTTGTGTTGACTCTTCTCAGACGGTATTAGAAACGATATCAGTTAAAATAAAATGTCTTTTTACGGCTCAGATAATCACACATCCTGTTTCAGGGAGGCTGAAAGCGTCTGCTCCTCCCGTGGCGTTCGGCTCCTGACGATCCCTGCGGGGTGTTTTTGTTTGTTTCATCAGCCGGAGGTTAGCAGGTGTTTAAATATAGCCGCTCCCCCGTCGGCAGGTGTTTGCCGACTCGTCACCAGAGATCAGGCAGAGTTCTGCTAACGGTCATTAAAACATCTCTGAGTGAAGAGCAGCCGGCTGTTCCTCCGGCTGTTCCTCCGGCTGTTCCTCCGGCTGTTCCTCCGGCTGTTCCTCCTGCTGTTCCTCCGGCTGTTCCTCCTGCTGTTCCTCCGGCTGTTCCTCCTGCTGTTCCTCCGGCTGTTCCTCCTGCTGATCCTCCTGCTGTTCCTCCTGCTGTTCCTCCGGCTGTTCCTCTGGCTGTTCCTCCGGCTGATCCTCCGGCTGGTCCTCCGGCTATTCCTCTGGCTGTTCCTCCTGCTGTTCCTCCTGCTGATCCTCCTGCTGTTCCTCCTGCTGATCCTCCTGCTGTTCCTCCTGCTGATCCTCCTGCTGATCCTCCTGCTGATCCTCCGGCTGATCCTCCGGCTGTTCCTCCGGCTGTTCCTCCGGCTGATTCTTCAGATCTGTTGATGATGGGATATTCAAAGTCTTCACAGTTCTCTGTTGAGGAACTTTATTCTGAAAGTGTTCCTCTGTTCTCAGACAGTTCCTGTCAGTCTGGTGAACCTCTGCCCATCTTTCCTTCTGACAGATTCAGTCTCTAAATTATCTTTTTATCTCCACTCCTCTTCCTGACCTGCTGATAATTAACCTCATTAGTTATTAAATGTTCCTCCAGATGTTTCTGATCCGTACCTCTTAGTTTCACAGCCTTTTGTTGCTCCTGGAACAGCTTTTAAAGAGATGTGTTGCTGCAATTAAATTCAAAATTACCGTATTTTTTTTCATGTTTTTCTGTTATTTAACAGAACAATACGAGTCTTTAGGAGAGTCTTAAAGAAAATCAAGTGGACTGATTGATATTTTCGGGGTTTCAGACCAGTTTGGAAATAATGAATCCTGAAAGCATCACTCTCACTTTGAATCCTAATCCTTTTTATTCATAAAACTCGGCGGTTCTCTCTGTCGAAGGTGCATCTTTAGGAGATGAGTTGTAGTAACTGTAACTGTAGCTGAAGCTTGTAATCAGATTAGTGTCACCTCAGATCGTGTGACTATAATCTGAGATGGACCCGGTTTAAGAGAAAGAAGGTGACTTAAAGCCGTTCTTCGCGTCAGAAAGCAGTTTTCTTCCTGATAATATCGTCCGGATCGATGACTGAGTTGAAGCAGGAAGACTCGTCTGTCCAGGTCTCCTCCTCTTCTGGAGTCTATAATCCGTCCGTCTGCTGCTCAGATTTAGTCGGAGATAATTGGATTGCGTTCCGCCCAATGAGATCTCTGCTTCATGTTGGTTTGTGGTTCTTCATCCGTCCCTTCGACCTGCGTGGATTAATGGCTTCATTCAGATTTTCTGTTCCTGTAATCCTTCAGGAAAACCGCTCCAGAATCCGACATGTTCAGGAGCGGGGGAATAAATGCTCTTTTTCTGCTCGTTCAGATTATTTAGGAGCACTTCCTGTGCAGATAAATGGACACAGAGTGGAGAGGAAGTCGTGCTTTGATTTGAACAGAATCGATGATTCATTAAATGTTGAAATAATGTCGGCTTGTTTGAAGCTCAGACCTAAAATCTGCTTAAGCGTCGCTGAAACTGTTCAGATTTACAAAACAAACGGCTCTGAGACTTCATCAGAGGAGCCATTTTTGCTCATTAATCATTAAATCTGTTTATTTGTTAAAACGTTTTAAATCGAGTCTCAGTTTCTGTTACGTAACGCCGCAGATCAGCTTTTTATTTTTTATTTTCCTTGCAGATTAGTGTCTGTTATGACGTCCAGAAGAGTCGCGGCTCTCGCATCCGAAACTCGGCTGACGAGTTCATTTGTCGACGTTATAAATATTTAAAATAATTCCCAACTAAACGTGTAAACTTTGGTGCTTTAAAGTAGCTGTTCGTGGCAAAAAAAAAGTTTAAAATGGACCTCAAAGCTTCTGTTATTCTTCCTTTTTAATTAAATAAAATATAAATATAAGTTTATTCTGTGATATGATAGTTGAAGATGTTTTCTCATTAGTTTCATGCTTCATCCTGACCGTGTTTAACTCCATGTTTTTATTTGTTTTTGTTTGTTTTTGTCTCTCAGGCGGCGACTCTTCGTCCTCCAGTACCGGCAGCGCGTCTCCGGTTCCAAACAACTACGATTCCCTGGAAGGCGGCAGCTACCCAGGCACGCCTCCTGCTCTCTGAAAGCGTTTCCATCTTAGACATCAGACCTGAGCCGTCACTGCATGTTTGAATATCTGCTGTCATGACGGGCGATTGTTCTTCAGATCGGTGGGGTCCAATCCTGGTCCTCAGGGCCGCCATCCTGCAGGTTCTACCTGTTCCTCTGCTCCAGCACACCTGGTTTTAATTAATGGTAGATTAACGGGTTTCTGCAGAACCTGAAGAGGTGATTTTAACTTTGAATCAGGCGTGTTGGAGCAGAGAAACAAGGAAAACCTGCAGGACCAGATGTTAAAGTTATGTGGCGCACCTCCTGAATAAATTAAAATAAATAAATATCCTGTTACTAATTGGACTCTAAACGTTCACCGTCACGTTAAAACTGAAATATTTGTGGTTTTGAGTCATAACTTTGTAATGAAACTGTTTTTTTTTTCCTCCTCACAGACTCCATGCCTCCTTCCAACGATATGACCAATCAGGCTCAGCCTTACAGTAACTATGGTTACCAGGGCATGCCGCCAGCCTATCAGCAGGGACCGGCCCAGCCCACTGACGCCCCCCCATCCCAGAACCTTTACGGGCCGTCGGGTTACCAGCCATACTCCCAGGTGAGGCCGATTCAGCCGCAGTTCTTCTGCGTGTTTTAATTTTGATCTTTAATGAGTCAAAACGTTCGGCTCGTTCAGCAGATGGAGCGCTACGACTTTAGTGTTCGTAACTGTAAAATAAAATGACTTTATTTATAAATATTTTCCCCCATAGAAACACACAGAGATCTCTTCAGTTTCTTTGTTGTCGTTGAAATCAGCTTCAGCTGCTTTTACCTAGCCTTTTAGCTTCTGTTTTGTTACTTTTGGCTTCTAGCTACCGTTCTGCTGCTTTTAGCATTCAGCTAGCCTCTTGATACTTTTAGCTCCTACCGACCTTGTTGCTACTTTTGGCTGTTAGCTGCTGCTGTTAGCTTTAGGTTAGCCTTTTACTACGTTCGTCTGTTACCTAGCGTTTTGCTCTTTTTAGCTTTTAGCTCGTGCTCTGCTTCTTTTAGCTTTAAAAGCTCTGTTTCAGCTGAAGTTACCACCTCTGTGATCTGATCTGAGGTCAGGTCGGGGTGAAGGTCTGATCGTTTCTGGTCGCTCCCTGCAGCCGTTCCCCAGCCTCTCCCAGCTGTCTGCGGCCCTCGGCGGGCTGAGTGGGGTCCCCGAGCTGGAGGTGGAGGCCCTGAGGCCGGTCAACCTGCTGCAGGAGAGGAACCTGCTGCCCCCCAGGCCCCTGGAGGCCCCTGAACCCGACATCAGCTCCGACCTGAAGAAGGTCAACTGCAGCCCGCAGTGAGTCCGAGCTTCACCGCGCTCTGATCTGTGTCGGGACTGACGTTCCGATTCTCCCGGTTTTTAAATTTCCATTCCTAGTTTCAATTCCCGGAAGAAGAATCCGCAGGAAGCGTGTGCGTCCTGGTCACATGACCGATTTGATTCACCCCAGCGGGAAAGACGCGGCGTCTCTGAGACTCCGTATCAGTTTATGTTCAGAGTCCAGACTTCAAACTTTACAGCAGTTTTTAAATTATCTCGATAATCCGAGGAAAAATAATTCACGACACGTCTGTTTCTGAAAACCGTCATATTTGACAATCTCACTTTCAACCCCGCCGAAAGAAAAAACATCCCCCCTATAATCTGACGGAGGCTCGACGTTTTCTGTCAGGCGCCAAAAAATCTACAGGAAGAAGAAGAAAGAAATGACAAAAATAATAAATAAACCAGCGAGCGCGGGAGAGAGTGATGAGGTTTGTGACATCCGGCGTGTTTGGATCGTGTAGTTTTGTGTTCAGTCGAGTCAGTTTTAGTGTTTTTGAGTCAAACTAATGATTTGATTTTTGAATGTGGAGCTCCAGCTTCTCCTCGAGGCTCTGACCCGGAGATGAAACCCAATAAAATACGTCTCATCCCAACACGAAGGCAGCTAACGAGTTTGACTCAAACACTAACGCCCAGCTAACGTTAACGTTAGTCAGACTCCACGATGTCCGTCTCCAGTCACCATAAGAGGAAGATGATGGTGTAACAAACTGAAGACGCAGCTTATTTCGCCTCGTTTAATCGATGCCCAGCCCTCAGTCTGCAGTGTTTTCTGATTTGTCTTTGTTTTTTTTTGTTTTGAGCAGGACGTTCAGGTGCACCCTGACCAGCATGCCTCAAACCCAGGCTTTGCTCAACAAGGCCCGCCTCCCGCTGGGCCTCCTGCTCCACCCCTTCAGAGACCTGCAGGTACGCCCCCACAGCCCCACGCCGTCAGACGGGTTCACACGTCGCTCTGCCTGCCGCTGAAGAGCGAACGGGAACGGCTTCATCTGTTTTGGTTCCGTGCTATTAAAGCAAAAAAACATGTTAAAATTCTTAAAACTGTAAAATCTAAAACCACCTAATGTTCAAAGTGTGTCACATGAAGCGCTGAAGTAAACCAGCAGATCAGACGTGATTTTAGCGTCGTTCTGAGCCATTTGAGACACATTTTTGAGGAGTTTTGTTTTAATAAGATTATTTCTGCAGCAGACAGTATCTGGGAGAAATATAACAGAGGTTAGAGACGTCTCAGAGCTCAGGGACGGAGACGAAAGGTTTTAAACAGATTTTAAGAATCAGCTGCAGTGAAACGGCTGTCGGCTGTTTTATACGACTTTACCAGCAACATTCAGCACGTTATGGCTTACAGAGGGTCCAAAAACAATCAGAACAAACATTAAACTACAGAGAAACTCACCACACTGTCCTGAGCGTTTTTATGAAGGATTCTGATTAATAGTTCATGGAGACTTTCAGCCAGAAAATACAGAATATTCAGAATATTACCGAAGACGGATGTTTAATTGATTTTAATTAATTTGGAGGTAACATCCCTGCCGTCTCTTCGGCTCAGTAGGAGGATCGGATCGAGTTCAGGCTCAAACTTTATGAGGAAGATGAGTGAAAATGTTCTCAAAGTTTGCTGAAAACCGTCCAGATCCCGTCCTGTTCCTCAGGATGGCGTTTAGCTGCAGGCGGGAACGCCGTTTCAGCTCAAATCAGTTTTATTTTTAGTTCCAGTTTGGTTTAATATGACGGCTGCAGGAGGAAGACGTGAAGCTTCTGGTGTCGAAGGTTCTCTTTATAAATAATTCGACTGATTTTAGCTGAGCTGCCAGGAAATCTGATCACGTCCGGGTTAAAGTTCGTCCTGAAGATAAAGTAGCTTCTGTTTTTAGTAAAAACGCTCAGCTGACCCTGCTGAACAAAGTCCTGGGAAAATAAAAACTAAAAGCAGCTGACATTCAGGTCAAAGGACCAAGTTTTGGGAAATAAAGACGTCGTTAATCAGCTGCTGGAAGGTTTTATAAAAACAAAATGAGGCGTTTCGTCCTGGAAGTCTCTAACCCTTCTCCGTGCTCTCCTCCGCAGCAGCTGCCCGTCATCACCTCCAACACCATCGTGCGCTGCCGCTCCTGCCGGACCTACATCAACCCGTTCGTCACCTTCTTGGACCAGCGCCGGTGGAAGTGCAACCTCTGCTACCGGGTCAACGACGGTACCGGACAACCGGAAGCTCCGAGTCGTTGTTTCGCTCCTGCGCGTGGTTCTGATTGTGTTCTGCTCTGTTCAGTCCCAGACGAGTTCATGTACAATCCGGTGACGAGGTCGTACGGCGAGCCACACAAGCGGCCGGAGGTCCAGAACTCCACCGTGGAGTTCATCGCCTCCTCGGACTACATGGTAAACACGGCAGCGACGGCGTTTGGCCACTAGAGGGAGGTGTTGTTTGGAGTGAAAGAGTAAAATGTCCGCCTGCGTTTCTGCCCAGCTGCGGCCCCCACAGCCGGCGGTGTACCTGTTTGTGCTCGACGTCTCCCACAACGCCGTGGAGGCGGGGTACCTGAAGCGCTTCTGCGACTCTCTCCTGGAGAATCTGGATAAGTGAGTTCGGAGCCGGCCGAGACGAGCCGAAGCCCCCGCCGTTCTGACCGACGGCGTCTGTGTGTTTCAGGATTCCCGGGGATACTCGCACCAGGGTGGGCTTCCTCACCTTCGACAGCACCGTCCACTTCTACAACCTGACGGAGGGACTGTCGCAGCCGCAGATGCTGGTGGTGTCGGACATCGACGGTACGCTTCTTTACATTTTAGCTTTTTAATCCGACTCTAAACGGTTCTGAGCTGAACTTCTCTTTTATACCTGCTTGAATTTTCTCACAAAAACAGGTTAATTATTTAATTATTTATGCATTAATAAATACATCATCTACAGAACCGCAGCCCTCACTCCACTTTAATGTGACTAAAGTTGCAGCATGACTTATTTGAGTCCCAATTTGGTGCTTTTTGGTTCCAACTTCCTGTTTGTGGAAACTGTACTCCCCAAAGATTGATTCCCATGGGAGCGTTTCTTTGTTTTTTTTTATTTTATTGTTTGTGCTGCGACTTCAGGAGGCAGCTCTGATCAGGAACGGGCTGCAAGTTTCGTTAAAACGAACAAATTCAAAATAATTAATGCAGCCGTTACAAGTCGGGCGACGCCACAAACAGATTAGTTCTCGTTCAGACGGCTTAATAAGATCTGCTGGGGTCGAATATTCGATAAATATCAACAAATTCTCCAGTTGTGATCTGGATCGAATCAAGTCGGACGTCTTTAAATTGACCGATCGTTTGAATAACGAACAGGGAGATTAATGACTCCATCCGGGAATTTAAACTGTTTTATTAATTCCAGGAAGGGTTTGGTTTTAACGCCGCTTCTGTTCTCTGCAGACGTCTTCATTCCGTCTCACGACAGTTTGATGGTGAACCTGAAGGAGAGTCGAGAGGTACTACTTCTCTTTTTTATTTATCTGTAACGTTAACAAGGAGACGCCAGAATGAAGCTGGTCACAGTGGAAGAAATGGTGACATCCGGCGGTGACGTTCTTCTTCTCCTCCAGCTGGTGAAGGAGCTGCTGACATCACTTCCTGCCATGTTCAGTCAGAGCAGAGAGACGCACAGCGCCCTCGGTCCTGCCCTTCAGGCCGCCTTCAAGCTCATGTCGCCGACCGGCGGCCGGGTCTCGGTTTTCCAGACCCAGCTGCCGACGCTGGGCGCCGGGAAGCTGCAGTCGAGAGAAGACCCCAACCAGCGCTCAAGCGCCAAGGTTCGTACGTCCGCTGCTGTTTCTGACCTTCTGTCATTTTATTAAACCAGTCAGCAGAGGAAATACATCTCAGAACGATTTCCTGTTAAATGTCGACACGTTTGTGGGTCGAGCAGCAGAGTTGACCTATCAGAGCTTCTTCTGCTGTCGACTCTTGTTTGGTGTCTTTTATCGGATCGGATTATTAAAGTCTGAAGAAACGAGACGTGTCGGCACTTTAAGTTTATTAGTTTAACAAACGGGGGCCTCGGTGGCATGTGGAAGAACCATACACAGCCACGGCAGCGTGGGGCGGAGTCCCGTTCTTCAACCAGCAGTGAGGTCGTGTCCCTCAGGGTCCGATCCGTCGTCTTCCTGGAGGACCGAGTTCGGCTGAGGAGGTGTGGCATCGCCGCTGGCTGATCACAGGCACCAATCGGGCCTGATTGGTTCTGATCAGGGGACTGATCGGGGGCCTGATCGGTCCTGATCGGGTCTGATTGGTCCTGATCGGGGGGCCTGATCAGTCCTGATCGGGGGCCTGATCGGGGGCCTCATCGGGGGCCTCATCGGGGGTCTGATCAGTCCTGATCGGGGGCCTGACCGGGGGGCCTGATCGGGCCTGACCGGGGGCCTGACCGGGGGCCTGATCGGGGGCCTGATTGGGGGCCTGATCGGTCCTGATCGGGGGCCTGATCGGGGGCCTGATCGGGGGCCTGACCGGGGGTCTGATCGGGGGCCTGATTGGGGGCCTGATGGGGCCTGATCGGGGGCCTGATCGGTCCTGATCGGGGGCCTGATCGGGGGCCTGATCGGGGGCCTGATTGGTCCTGATCGGGGGCCTGATCGGGGGCCTGATCGGGGGCCTGATTGGTCCTGATCGGGGGCCTGATTGGTCCTGATCGGGGGCCTGATCGGGAGCCTGATCGGGGGCCTGATTGGTCCTGATCGGGGGCCTGATTGGTCCTGATCGGGGGCCTGATCGGGAGCCTGATCGGGGGCCTGATTGGTCCTGATCGGGGGCCTGATCGGGGTCCTCATCGGTCCTGATCGGGTCTGATCGGTACCAGAAGTTGAGAACGAGTCGGTCGGCAGAGAAGATTTTTCATGATCAGCTGAACTCTGCTGCTCAGCCCAAACAAATGTGGCTCCATTTAAAGGGAAATAAACTTTCCAGCAGAATAAGATTTAAAGCTGAGAAGCTTTGAAAGAAATAATCAACCAAACGCAGATTTCCTTCCTCTTTGTCCCGTCTCTGTGGACAACCCTGTCACCGATTCTCAGTTTCAGCTCCGCAGCTGAACTCCATCCACCCTGACTCCGTTTTCATGTCTGTCTCTGCGTTTTAAACTCTGACAAACGAAACCTTCTCTCTGGGATCGATCCGTCTTCAGGGGGTGCAGCACCTCGGCCCTGCCACAGACTTTTATAAGAAGCTTGCTCTGGACTGCTCGGGGCAGCAGATCGGAGTGGATCTCTTCCTGCTCAGCTCCCAGTACGCCGACCTCGCTTCGCTGGGTAAGAACTGCTCTCCGCTCCCCGTCCTCAAACTGCAGCGCAGCCCGGGACACTTAGCATGAATTATTCATCCTCCTGGAGCCGGCGGTAATTACATCCCAGGACAACAGGAGCGCCGCTGCAGCAAACATTCAACTGATCCTCGTTTGTTGCTGCAATAAACATTTTGGCAAAAAAAGTGTTTAAAATGTACAAAACCTTTATTAAAAGTAATCACAGGAGGGAGTTCCTCTGTGTTTCTGTTCTGTGAGGAAATATTTCTGTTTCGGCTGAAAAAAAAGGTGGCATTTACAGTTTGATCCAAGGAAAAGGTGTGTTTGTGTTTGTTTTTGTGGACGAGCAGCAGTTCGAGTTTTTCCAACTGCGTTTTCTTTTTACCCAGCTTGCATCGCCAAGTACTCCGCAGGAAGCGTCTTCTACTACCCGTCCTTCCATCACGTCCACAACCCGGCCCAGATGGAGAAGTTCCGGAGGGATCTGGAGCGCTACCTCACCAGGAAGATCGGCTTCGAGGCCGTCATGAGGATACGATGCACTAAAGGTGTCCGGAGGAGGCGCCTCCAGCTCCGTCCTGGCAGACAGGTTCTGTTAGAACGGTTCCCCTGAAGGTTTTTGTCCCCCGTCTTTCAGGACTGTCCATCCACACGTTCCACGGTAACTTCTTTGTGCGCTCCACGGACCTGCTGTCCCTGGCCAACGTGAACCCGGACTCCGCCTTCGCCGTGCAGATGTCCATCGACGACTCCCTGGCGGACTCGTCTCTGGCGTGTTTCCAGGCCGCTCTGCTCTACACGTCCAGCAAAGGTTGGGAAAAAACGAGACGAGGAGAACACACGTCTGACCGCAGAACCGCTGAATGTTTGTTTGTTGCTGCAGGGAAAAGGCGAATCCGAGTCCACACGCTGTGTCTGCCGGTGGTCAGTCAGCTGAGCGACGTCTTCGCCGGAGCTGATGTCCAAGCCATCACCTGCCTCCTCGCTAACATGGGTGAGTCTGCAGAAACTCCGCCTTCTCTGTCACCTGCGTCAGGTTCTCTGTCTTGTTCTTAGCGTCTGTATCTGGAAAACAAACAAAAACTAAACAACCGGACTTGTGTTCTGGAGTCGGAGACGTTTCGCTCTCAGTTAGAGGCAGACAGGAGCGGGAACCAGGCAACAGGACAAAAACAAAACAAAAACAGGGCATGCGCCGCCATTTTTGTAGTTTTCTTTCACAGAGCCTGCGCTGTAACGCGAGTCAAAAGAACAACATGGCCGCTGCCGAAGTATCGATCCGTTTGGAGAATCAGAAACAATCCTGACGTTCTGCAGAGCGGGGAAGGAGACGATACGGCAGCTGGGTGTTTATTTAATATTTGCATCATATGAACAGTTTTCTTTATTTACCTTATTTCTCTAAAGGTGTTTAATGATTTAAACAGAAATAAATCCTTGAACTGGACTCATTTAAAGTTCAGTTCTTGTTTCTCTGGAGGTAAACAAGGAAAAATAAATTAAAAAAACAGCTGTCGGCAAAACTTTTATTCTGAAAATCTTCCCTGGCTCTAATCTTTAACATTGTTTTATGATATATTTGTTTCTTTTAGCTCTAACATCTGTTGAAAGCTGCTTCTTTCCGACTCGTTTTCAGTTTTTGTTCACCTCTCTCTTCCTGTGCTTCCAGCCATCGACCGATCAATTTCCTGCAGCCTGTCGGACGCCCGCGACGCCGTGGTCAACGCCGCCGTGGACTTTGCGAGCGCCTACAGGAGCAGCGTGTCGAACCTGCAGCAGTCCGGCCTCGTTGTCCCCGCCGTCATGCGCCTCTTCCCGCTCTACGTCCTCGCTCTCCTCAAACAGGTGAGGCACCGACAGAAACAACCGAGGCCCGAACACACCCCCCTGCTGCACGCCTAAACCCGAACAGATCAAAGCTGCAAAAACAGGTGAAAGAGTTCAGCTTTAATGTTAGATTTTTATTTATTTAAAGTGTTTATACGACTCCAATCCTGGAAAAGGTGAAATGTTGCTTTAAACGTGAATAAAAACCGAAAGAAATGATCTGAAAATCTCATCAACACAGATTTTAGGCACAAGTTCTACAATTTCTAAGAAAAAATTAGGTAATTTTGTATTTAAAAGGAGCCAATTTGAGCAAATTAACGAAATTCTGAGAAACAGGAAGGAAGAAAATCTCGATGTTTAGATTTGTCTCCTCTGAAAGCAAAAAGAAAGTTTCTGGATGAAAAATAATTCAGTTTTTAAGGATTTAGATTATTTTCTGACATCATTACATCCAAAAATGTTTAAATATAAACATCTTTACATGAACGATTCCCTGTCCTTTAATTTCCTTTTACCTTCCATCCATCCATCCATCCATCCATCCATCCATCCATCCACTCATCCATCCATCCATCCATCCATCCATCCATCCA
>NC_051438.1:28022124-28023290 GCF_001649575.2 Kryptolebias marmoratus | reverse complement strand
CATCCATCCATCCATCCACTCATCCATCCATCCATCCATCCACTCACTCACTCACCCGAATGTTTAAATACTTTAATGTTCCTGCAGGTTAAAGGTCGTCGCTGCAGGAAACAGCTGCTGCGACTTTTGGTTTTTGTAACTTTTATACTTTTCAGAATAACTTTATTCACAAACAGTTAGTCTCCTCGGTTTCAGCTACCGTTCTGCTGCTGTTAGCTAGCACTTAGCTGCTTTTAGCTTTTAGCTGTTTCTGTTTGCAGAAGGCGCTGCGGACCGGCACCAGCACTCGGCTGGACGAGCGAGTCTTCGCCATGTGCGAGTTCAAGACGCAGCCACTGCCGCAGCTGATGCGGATGCTTCACCCGGACCTCTACCGGCTGGACAACATGTCCGACCAGGTGGGACGCGTCCCGGCTCGGAACGGGACTTTTAGTTCACGAAGCCGCCATTTTTATCCCGTTTTCCATCCGTCGCACAAACTGAGCTCTGTGTCGTTTCGTGCGGCCTGCAGGGGGCGCTCCACCTGAACGACGCTGTCGTTCCTCAGCCCCGCCTGCTGCACCTCTCCGCCGAGACGCTGAGCAGAGACGGAGCGTTCCTCATGGACTGCGGCAGCGTAAGGAAGCGTTCCATGTCTGCTTAACGCTGCTGCGAGGCGTTTCGCTCACGGCTCTGCTTCGTTGCGTCCTCTCCAGGTGTTCTACCTTTGGATCGGGAAAGGCTGCGGGGAGACGTTCATCAGAGATGTCCTGGGCTGTCCGAGCTACGCTTCAGTTCCCTCCAACATGGTCAGTAACGCCGTCGTGACTCGACAGACGCATCAGTGGATTTTTCTGTTTGCGTCGATCAGCAGAACAGATTTGCTGCTGCAGCTTTTTTATTTCGGTTTATCTGAACAAGAACAAACAAACAGCCGACGCCAGCTGGTGTTTACGCTGAGCTTTTATTTTTGTAACAGCGTAAGCCACCTCCAAACCCGCAGGCATGTTCCCCGCTCACCACCGTGTTCCTGATGTTGTGGTTCTCCTCTCATTCTCTCAGAGTCACATTCCTGAGCTGCAGACTCCGCTGTCTGAGAGAGTCCGAGCGTTCCTGGACTGGCTGCAGGACAACCGGGCCTTCAGCTCCACGTTCCACGTCGTCAAGTAAGCTTCACATCCGGGTCT
>NC_051438.1:28019644-28022093 GCF_001649575.2 Kryptolebias marmoratus | reverse complement strand
GGGCGGGGGGGGTTGCTTCTGCAGACAAAAGTTCGAGTCTCTGTCCGAGTCGATTCAGGTTGTTTTAATGATGGCAACGATTCACAGATCTTATAAACTCGTTTTAATCTCAGTGATCCAAACTGGATCTCCTCGTCTCCTCTGAGGTCAGCCTGCCTCTCTAATGGTATGGGGGTGCATTAGTGCCTCTGGAAAGGATCTCCAGGTTTTAGAACAACATCTGCTCCCATCAGACGTTCTCTGTTTCTGCAGCAGGACATTCCTAAAGCGTGTTCGGACGGTGCGGTGGATTTGTGCGTTCAGCGGCTCGTGGTGTCCTGTTTTTTGTTCACGACGAATGAGGGCGGCCATGTTTAAAGTCCCTGCTGCAGCCGTGCACGCCTCAGAGGAGCTGGGATCGGGTCCGAACAAGCCGGTGACTCTTCTCCACAGAGTGACGGCCGGGAAGCAAAGCCGAGGTCAGAGGTCAGACTTCCCTCCACCCGGCTGCGGTTCCAGCTCTTACAGACGGTTTGAGCTGCTCTGAGCTGAGCAGAAACCGGGCGTGGACGCTCCGCGCTGCAGTGACTCAGCTGAAATCTATTTCCAGCGTGACTCAGAGTCGGCAGCAAGGTCGCCGGGCGGCGGCGTGGCGGGAATGCATTGTTTCGGTCTCCTCTGCCGTTTGTGGCGCAGCATTGTTGCTCAGCCGCATATTTCACACCGCGGCGTCTCGGCGCAAATAGACTGCGAGGTATTTGGGCGGGCTGAAAGATGGCGCTTTAAAAATATGGTCAGAGCTGCAGCCTCGTGTGTCGGGAGGAGAGCAGCGCCGAGCTGGAGCTAAGAAGATCGACGTTTACTCGATTAAAAAAGGATCTAAAGAAACGGAGTTAAAGCCGCTCAGAGGATCCAGCCGCAGGAAACCATCCAGCTCTTCAGACCGCGAGCGCCACCTCGTTCCGACACCAGCTGATGGCAGCGGAGCGGAGCGGCGGCAGTTCCTGATTCTTCGGCTCCAAGCGAGCACGAAAACAGGATCATCGGTTTTCAGATATTCTGCCGTAGGTTCGCTCTCTGACGCCTCCTGAAGGCCGCAGCTCCTGTCGGATGGAGGAAGATGGCCGTCGTTGGCGTTGCCCCCCCCCGAGTCTCTGCGTCCAGAAATAAATCACAGAAGTGTTTGATTCAGTTTAACCTCGGCGTTTTGTTGTGTTCCTCCTGCAGAGACGACTCTTCGGCTAAAGCCGCCTTTCTCCAGCACCTGGTGGAGGACCGGACGGAGTCGGCGTCGTCCTACCACGACTTCCTGCAGCACGTCCATCAGCAGATGTCCAAGTAGGCGGAGCCTTCAGGGTCGGAGCGAGAAGACGCCTGTTTTGGCCTCGTAGAGTAAAAAGCCTAGCGTTAGCCGGCGAGTTTTGTCCCCGACCTTCGTTCAATCCTCGTGGCGGCGCCGAGGAGAGGAGGGGCCACGCCTGGTTCCTGTTGGGCCGATCCGAGAGGAAGCGGGTTTGTTTCGCCTCACGTGTCGCTTCTTCTTCTTGGTTCAAGTTCGAGCGTTTCCGGAGAGCAGCAGCAAAGGTCGGCATGTGCTTTGAAAACAGAAACTCCTCGCATGCCTCGGGTTCCGCTGCTCGTCTGGAAACACGACTTGGTTCTGTCTCCTCGGATCCTCGGAGGGAAGTTCTGACGGGTCCGGACCTCCAGCCCTCCTCGGCCGTCTCCTCGTTTGTTTTTTCCAGGTGAAGAAGTCGCGGTCCACTTTGTAACTACTGAGAAGAATCTTTTATGTGCGATAATTTATCAACGAGCTTATTAAATAAAACCAAAACAGAAACTCTGCTTCTTATTTGTTTTAAAACTGACGGTTCTGTTTCGTCTCACTTTTTATTTTTATTCTTACACACAATCAACAAGTTCAAAAACATCTTTATCAGCAACTAAAACCAGAATGTGGAGCTTCTGTAAAAATTTTATTTATATTTCATCACATTTTTTTCTGATTAGTGGAAAAAAAAAAGTTTCCTGTTCAGTTTCAGTTTTCTGCACTGAAGCCAAAATATAAAAGAATGTTTAAAAAAGATGAAAACCGAAACGTTTTAAACTCTAAAATAGCCGAAAAAAAGAGAAAAAAGCACCGACTAAGTTTCCACCAGCCGTCTGAGTTCACTGTTCGGTTCTGAAATGAGGGTCTGCGCTCAATGTAAACAAACCTGATTCTGCTTCAGTCACGACTGAGCCTGTAGGTAAACAGACACAACAGGTGAGTTTAACCTTTGACCTGTTTTCAGTCCCTTCAGCTGTTCTAAGAAGGTAAGGAGCAGGCTTCGGCTGTTCTTAGAGGTAAACATTTCCGCTGTTCTTGGAGGTAAACAAACACACTTCGGCTGATCTTGGAGGTAAACAAACATGCTTCGGCTGTTCTTGGAGGTGAACAAACACGCTTCGGCTGTTCTTGGAGGTAAAC